>NC_056731.1:1526564331-1526834331 GCF_019279795.1 Protopterus annectens | reverse complement strand
CGCCACCCCTTTAGTATGGGGAACTATACCCATTATTTTGCTGTGCCTCTGTCGAGCAGTGACACTGAGGTAATCCCTGTGGTATATTATTGCGATCTCCCATCCATTGGTCAAGATTTCTCTTGAACAAGGCCAGCGAGGTGCTCTGCCTCACATATACTGGGATTTTATTCCACAGCATAGGGAGTCTTTGGGTGATGAATCTATCCCTCCAGCACGTCCTATTAATAGCCATGTCGAGGTTTAAGTCTCCCGCCCTTGTGGCTCTGACGGATCTGGATTTTTTGAGGTGAAGCATATTCATCAAATCTGGGTTTGACATGGCCTTGTATGTCAGGCAAAGGTCACCTCTGAGCAAGCGGTAAGCGACTGAATAGAGCTGGAGTTCTTTCAGTCGGGCAGCATAGGACAGATGTTTGCGACCCTTTATCCTTTTGGTGAGGAACTTTTGTGGCCTCTCCAGCTGCTGCAAGTGTCGAGTCAGATACATTCCGAATGGGGCATTGTACTCAATCATTGGTCTGATGAGTGATGAGTATAGGGAGACTATGACCTCCCTTGATCTAGATGAGAATCCCTTCATGATAAGGTGGGCAATGTAGAAGGTCTTCCTAACTACTTTAGCTACATGGGTGTTGAATGACAGACTACTATCAACCTGGGTCCCCAGGTCCCTGATAACTTCTTCTGTGCTCAGTGGATTGCCACCTATTTAGTAGCTAGGGGTAACCTTGTTTTTCCCGAAGGGTATGACTATGCATTTTTTGGCATTTAACTTTAGGCCATGGCTCTGCCACCAGTTATCCGTTTCTGTGAGACCCTTCTGAAGGATATCTGTGTCAGATGTGTTTTCTACTATGGCCCAGTTTGCAGTCATCTGCAAACTTTGTCAGCCATAACCCTCCTGTGTTTGCTTGTACTTGAAAAGTAGATGCCAAACAAGAGTGGGCCCAGGACTGAGCCCTGTGGTACACCACTTGTGACAGGCTTTGAGTCTGACATGGCGCCAGCAACTCTGACCCTGTGGGTTCTGTCACTCAGCCAGTTTGCAACCCATCTTGTGATGTATGGGTTAACATTTAAGCTGATGAGTTTTTCAATGATACCCGAGTGGGGTATTGTATCGAAGGCCTTCGCCAGATTGAGGTAGGCTGTATGGACTGCCTTTCCCTCATCAATGGCTTTGGTTACTGTTTCGAAAAAGTCAACCAAGTTTAGAAGGCATGATCTGCCTTTGACAAAGCCAAACTGGGATTGGTCCAAAGTCTGCAAATTCCCTATGTCTTTATTTATGAGGTCCATTATGATCCTCTCCATGGCTTTGCAGATAAGGCTTGTCAAGCTAATGGGCCGGTAATTTCCAGGGTCGGTGGAGGCACCGCCTTTGTGAAGTGGGACCACAGTTGCAGTGCGCCACTCCCTGGGTACGTATCCAGTGGTAAGACTATGGTTAAACAGCTGTCCTAGCTGTGGGTTTAATTCCTTGTTGAGTTCGTGGAGCACACAGCCGGGGACACCATCAGGTCCCATGGATGCTGTGTTTTTTGCTTTGGAGAGAGCAGTTCTCACTTGGGCGTTGGAGATGTTTGGGGGGCTGCAATCGCTTGGTATAGATATCTCTCCTTTTGGGGAGGGAAGAAGTTTGCACTGAACCTGTCAGCCAGTATGTTGGCAATGTCTGTAGGATCATTAATCTTCACATCATTTTGAACTAGTTCTGAGCATATCTGGGAGTTTCCTCCCAGGTTTCTAACATAGCTAAAGAAGGCCTTATGATTGTCTTTTGAGTCTTTAGCTATTTTTCTCTCAAAATTTGCTTTGGATGATTTTATGAGAGCTCTTAGTTTTTTACTTATAGTGATCAAGGGTGTCTTACCTTTTAAGGATTTTGCTCTATCTTGTAGTAGCTTCCTCCTTTTGTTGTAGAGTTTGTTTATGGCTGGGGTCCACCAGACTGGACGCTTGCCTTTGGTACAAAGAGTCTTTGTTTTGCTTGGGATTACCTTATCCATGCAGTCCTGCAGGTGCTGGTAGAAGGCATTTGTAAGTGATTCAGCGGCTTGAGTACTGTTTTCCACCGGCTCGGGGGCCTTAAAGGAGACCACACTAGTCTTTAGAAGTGTGAAGTCGGCTTTGAGAAGTTCTTTACTGTGGTCTTTTTATTTCAGGTGGGGTGGGATGAGGACCTCCAGCGAGATTAGTTTGTGATCTGATCTCACCAGTGAGGGGTATACTTCTGGTGTTGAACATTGTGCTCCCATGTTCGTGATGATGAGATCAAGTATGTTTTCTCCTCTTGTGGGGATGGTGACTAGTTGTTCCATGGCATTTGAGTTTTTGAATTCCAGGAACTTTTGGGCTAGGGTGTTTGGGCTTGAGTAGTGTTCCCAGTCTATATTAGGGTAATTGAAGTCACCTAGTATGATGGTGTTTGGTGATACATTTATCCCCTCTAGTGTTTTCAGGAAGGCCATGTGAGGTTCCTGAGTTTGTGAGGGTGGCCTGTAACATGCTACAACTTGCAGAGCAGTCTTGCCTATGGTTAATTGCACCTGCATGGTCTCCGATGCATCGTGCGTTGCCACCAGTCTTGAGGTGTGGGTGTCCTTGATGAATATGGATACCCCCCTCCTTTCTTGGTATTGTCTGGATTTTGGGGCCGGAACGCATGATAAGAGGTAAAACCTGATAGTGCTGGGGTGCTCTCAGGAGCCTTGAACCAGGTTTCTGTCACTGCACAGACATCGATGTTCTCCATACTGAGAAGGGCCTCGAGTGCGTGCATTTTGAGATTTAGACTTCTGGCATTGAGCAGCATTACCCTTAGTTTTTCCTTTTTGTGTTCTAGGGTGGTAGGTTTAGAATTTGAGCCTTGCCTAAAAAGGCACTATGGGGGTGGCAAGAGCCTTTGCCAATATCCGAATCCCAGGGTGACAGGTGCAAGCCGTCCCTTGCGAAGCAGCGTGGCTTGTCCAGCATGTCATCCCAGGCAGACAGACATTGGATCCCCTTTGAATGACACCAGAGTTTAAGCCAATTGTTAAAGCTGATCATCTTATCTCTGTATTGTGGCATCATTCTTGGTGAAGGTAGGATACTGCTCAAGGTCAGGGTCATACCTGCCTGGGCTACATAATCAGAGAGCTCCTAAATGTCTCTTTTCATATAGTCCAAGGAGGTATGTCTCAGGTCGTTTACACCAGCGTGGACAATGACTGAGTCGTATTTGTACCTGCTGTTGAGAGACCTGAGTGCTTGCGTTATGTGGCGGATTCTAGCGCCCGACAGGCAGCTTACTGTGACCTTCTCCTTACTCATTCTGGTGAGCGGGACGTCAGTATGTCTGACTATGGAGTCACCAATGACTAGTGTGTCTGGCATTGTGTTTGGCCTTAAGGGCTGTGACTGTTTGACACTCTGACTGTGAGGTCTATGTGTTGCAGGTGTTGTGTTCTGAGGTGGTGGTTGTTTGGGTGTCTGCTTTGGTGGCCTCTGCTGTTTTGGTAGATTTTTGATCAGAGCCGCCGAGTATGTCTTTGTGTGTTTATGTGTATGATTTGAGGTTGTGATGGTACTATGTGAGACTGGGTCTATAGTGTGTGTGGTAACCTTCTCCTCCTGACTGGTCTTGCCAGTCCTATGTTGAGAGAGCTCAGCCTCCAGTTTGGCCGTATAGTTGCATCTCTTGCATGTATTTGTGTTTTGTGGGAGGAGGAGAGGGTTGTCTGTGTACATGAGGCAATTGTAACATTGCCTCAATATTCCCAGGTTCACCAGCTGAGCAGGAGAGGACACTAGCAACTGATCCCTTGACATGCTAGAAGGACTAGACAAAAAAACTTTAAAAGAGATTCCGGGGGACGTGGGTGACCGAGAAATGGGGGTTTGCCTTTTTGGGGTGCTATCTATAAGAGTGCCGTATCAAGGTAATAAGTACTGTAGGAGCAAGTGCTAGGTTTAACAGATAGAGAAAAATCTACTTGGAGTCAAGTAGAGATGATCTTTTTAGGTATTAGAGAAAGTGCTAGTAACAGGGATGCTTAAAGGTAAGATTGAAAAGAATGCACTGTGCAGTGTGCACTAGAGAAGTTAGATATGAAAGTAGGTAACTTGAGTTTTACCTTGCTGTAGCTTGACTGCTGTCAGAAGCAGTGAAAATGGTTGTATTCACTCTGCTAGTTGGAGAGGTTGTGCATAGCTGGTGAGCAGCTTTACAGTAGCATTTCAGGTTCAAAGCAGTCTGCCGTTGTCCAGTCCTTTAGTTTTATTGGCCTTTATGCAGGATTGACAACTGTGGTCAGACACTTAATTGTAGAAGGACATTTTTTATATATAACCAAGACGCAGTCCTCAAACTACATTCCTCTAGGTCTACAGCAGCTTTGTCGGACCAAACTGTTGCTCCAGTAACAGAGAAGTACCCAATCAAGAAATCTTTTCACTTACAGGTAACATGCAGTAGGTGGCTCACGTGCATTTCCCCAAACTTTAGGTTTAGCCGTACTTTAAAATAAAGAAGGTGTTTAAGGTTAAACTGTATAGAAGTGAAAATACTTTATTTTACAGAAACAAAAAGTGGGCTGGGATTAATCCAGTTATGCATTTTGCTTTGCTGCATTTATTTTGCATAACAAATTGTTTAAAACATGAAAAACTGGAATAAAGAAATAAAAGAACATAAAAAGAAAATATTACTGTGGAAAGCATGAGGAAAGCGCAAAACTATGATAGAAAAATTTGACGGCATAAGATTATGTGCTGCCACATACAGAAGGCCATTTGAACCAGAAAGAAAATGTTAAGGAATTTAATACACTATCAGGCCTTCCATAGGAGATTAATTATTAGGCAAGCCGTAGTGAAGGGGGCTATAAAGCAATTACAGCAAGATCTGTCATGCAAGTGGACTAGAAAAAACTTAGCACACTTTTCTAGGGTGTGAAAGACTCAAAATGCATCTTTTTTAAAACAAAAAAAAAATGCTGCCTGGAATTCAACATGCATGAATAAATATGAGATTGAATAAGAAAATAATACCATGTAGATTTTATATAAATGTATAAAAAGCGCACACAAAATACTGTGTGTATATATACATGAGGTACCTCTGCTCTTTTTTGATAAGTGCAGTGTGACCTTTCACATCTACATGAACTACCACCAAGTCGGGCAGATGGCACCTTAGCTCAACATTTTACTGAAGGATAGCACACGCAGGAATGCAGCAACCCCCTTAAGCTGCACTGTAATACCAGCAATATGAAATGAATGCAAGCACTTCAGGTAGAAAAACAATCCACAGCTTTCTGATAATCTAACTGAGCCCCGCAATTGCTGAGGCCGACCCTGAAAATAATGAATATATTTGTGTTTGGGGGACAACATTATGTGACGTATACACATTTTTTTAATGCTGGGTGGGCTAGGGAACAGCAATAAAAGATTGAGGACAAAAATGGAATGCTCTGACTATACCCCTGCTAACACTCATGCGTTAAGTTAACGAATCCCTTCATTTTACTTTCCCACCATACTTCACCATACCTCTCAACTGTTCAGACATTTTCCTCATATTTTGGTGTGTTCCTCATAATGTATGGTCTTCTGTTAAATCCCTGAGGACTGCAGTCACTAAATCATTACACACATTTAAGTTTCAGACTTCAAACCCTTCAGAAAACACATACCAACACAAGTTCATATGGGCAATGTTTAAAATGGTCCATGTTTTGAAGCCTTTGCTCCCCCATTATTTTAGGTTTTCTCAAGACTTTGTGTGCTAATCAGTTGAGATGTATGTTTTCAGTCTCATAGAATGCTGCCACCACTGCAGACTGTAAACGTCATGTGTTTCCTTTAAAAAGAGAGATGTTTAAAAGTTGCAAACTTCTTTCTTATGCTTAAAAAATGTCAGGTTCCTACAAATCCTACTATGCTGTGTTTGACTACTTATGCAGCTCAGACTATTATTTTTTAAGGCCTCTCCAGTTGTGTTCACTCTTCCTTTGATACCTAGCTCTCAACTTTCCATCTCCAAAATGAGGAACACTAGCCCTCATAATTTGGAACAACACATACTAACTTCAGCTAGGAAGTTCATAGGATGGTTACAATGTACAGATTTTACTTAATGAAAATCTTTTAATGAAGTAATATGATTCATTTTTACTTACCATGGACATCAATTAAAAATTCCTAACACTGAATGTGAGACAAATCCTTTCAATGTGGAACTTTGAGGAGCATGAATTTTTTAAGATCCCAAATGAGGTAGGTACAAGTGAGAGGTATTAGAGGAGCATATTCAGGAATTTCGTAGAGAGAATGAAAACAGTATTAGCTCTATCCTAGTCGAATCTAAAACTGTCAGAAAAAAAATAATGGCTGCCCACTAGAGGGCGGCTTCCCTGCACAGTTAGTGAAACAGTCACCTTTTCAGCCAGCACGGAGTCTCTGTTGACATCATCCCTTCCTCTCTAGCTCGGGACAGCGTGGAGCACTGCTGCTATAGCTGGAGGAATGGATTGGTGTTTTGGAATAGCAGCTCCATGTGGAGACGGTGTGATGTTGCAATAAGAATTGAGAAAACTTTGTTTAATGTTAATTGCAGTTAGAAGCGAGGGATCTGTGCAAAGAAAGTATGATTTCAGAGTAAAACGGTTTATTTAATATATGGTGTTAAGAAGAGAGACCCCTTTGAGGTGAGAGGCTGTATGAACATAGTGTCTGTTGTTCCTCTTTGCTTTCGGAGTCTGGATGCAATAGGAGGGACTCATTTTGGAGTTGTAGACCTTGCTAGTCCTACCTGAATGATGGTGTGCAAGACGATGCACTTTTCAGTCTCCCCCTGCTGCCCCAGCAGCTCCCTGGCCAACTATGTTGAACTTGTTCCTCTTTGCTCTTGCTTTACTGGGTTGTGCAGCTGCAGCTAAGAAATTGATGAGCAACTATTATGTTTTACTGCCCTGGACAGTGGATAAAGTTCATACTAAACATGAAACTTGGGGATCCTTTAACTGACGCTAGCAATAAATGTAAATTTCAGGAATTGCCCTGCTCATATTTTAGTGACCCTGTACCCCCCATACCTTTTAATAGGAATGTTAGTTAGCTTTGATGTTTTTGTTAGGAGTTGTAAAATGTGCTTATTTAGAGTACATGCGTGGGTTGTTAACAGCTGACCTTGGCACCTGGAAAATCATGACTCTGACTCTTCTGCTCTTTCAGCCTTTCCTTTGTGGGGTCCCTACATTGAGGAAACTTTTTTAATTCCACCCCTTGCTATTACTTTAGGTTGCAGGGATTTGAACCGGGTATGCTTTATGGAGACGTGTTTACTCCAGATGATCTATTCATGGAAGTTTCCTGGGGCCATAGAGCTTAAAAACTGTTCTAATGAAAAGAATGTCGGTGCCATAGAGCTTAAAAAGTGTTCTAATGAAAAGAATGTCGGTGAAGTGTTAGCACATCTGCCTACAAAGTAATTCAGGCTTGTGCAGTATACTGTCCCACGTTAAAAAATTAAGTATTGTTTGAGCTGTAGTCCCATAATTTAGTTTGGATGTATTAGCTAATCTGGTCTCTACACTTTAGCAGTTGGATGCCAGTCTCTGTTTGTATTTGTGCTGTTAACTTAATTGCAGAACAGTGCCATACATCCAGATCCTGATAGTTCATAAGAAAAAACTGTGATACTGTCTATTAGAAGGAATGTGCTAATGCTAATCAATTGTATATTTGAAAGAGATTTATTCCCTTTGTTGTTTTCCTTAATCCATTTACCCCTCAACAGGAGGTGACAGATGCTTAAATTTCCTTTTACCTAGTCCAGAGGTACCACTGCATGCTATCATTTGGTGATCGTGGGGGGGGGGGGGGGGTGCATATGTGGCTGATAATGCAAATAAGGTCACACATTTTTCTTTGGTATTTATAAACTCAATTTGAAGGTTCAGCATTGTCTTATCACCTGCCTTGCCAAGTTCTGTCCCAATGTGGGGGTGATTTAAAACTGAATTTGCAAACTCTTCAGCAGCTGCATCACAAGTTAAAAAAAGATAGTAGGGCAACAGTTTGTAGCCATGATTTTGTAGCTGGAGAAATTATTTCTTTGATATGAGTTTATGTAACATTAAGTTGGACAGCTGTTGAAATGGGTGTGTTCTAGTAGAATTAGCTGCTCTCCTCCTGTGTAGCCTATAACCTTTAGCGAGGCTGCAAAATAAACCGCAAACTAATAAGCTTAGTAACTAAGTTCATAGTTTGTTTTTCGGCTAAGCTTATTAGTTCGCAGCTTCCCTGTGAGGAAGCCACGGGTGCACACTTTGGGAACCCCTGTTCTATACCCTTATTTATATTGTAGACATGCTCTCTTATTCGGTGTCTTAGCCTCCTATCTGTCTTGCCAGTGTAGAAAAACATGTTTTGCAGTAGGCAAGATATACCACATGAGTTGAATCACAGTTAGCATGTAATGTAATTTCTAAAGTTCTACCTTTATCTGGATGCACAAACCTACTGGTGGTATCTAATAGAGCACAAAAATTACATCTATTACAGGGTTGTCTGCCTATATTCCAGGCACCTGTAGCAGGGGATGCTTCAGATTTACAGTAGCACAACATTCTCTTGAGCAATTTCTTGTTTTTAAACAGAAATCTGGGTGTCGGTCCAACTACTGACAAAACTTGTGCATCTGTACACAGAATGCGACAATTCCTCCAAAAGACATCCTGTATCATCCTTATATTGCTAGATTAAGTTAGAGGGACTTTCAACGTTGTCAGGTCATTACTTCTATTGGCTACCTGTAGCAAATGGTCAGAAAAATAGGGCTTCCCCTTGCCAGACCTTAAAGTGGGTATCATAGACAGTGTTTCTTCAACCTCCTTCCCCTTGCAGCCTCTCTCTTTAAATCTAACTTTTAAGGTTTTTTCCCCAAGTACATCGGGAGGTATGTTTAAGGATGCGATTGAATGGAAATGTTAAAGGGGTCATGTATAATTAGAGAGTAGGCATTTTCTTAGGTGAAAAGAAGAGATGGGTATGTTCTACTGAAATCTGTGTTCATGAAGATGGGTGACTTGTCGGAAGGTGTAGTAAGTGCAATTGTAAACTTTTAGGGAAGATAGGTCAGAGTACTGCTAGATATTCAGTTGGAATCCCAGAAACAAAGAAACTAAATGCTTCCTTGACCAGTAATGTCATTTTTAAGTGGCGGATCGTTAGATGGGGGGAAAGTGAGGGTAGATGAGAATTAATGCATGGTTTCCCGTAGTTGTCCTTTAAGTAATAATACTATTGAGGCATGGTCTAAGTCAGACTTGTTTGCTCTATTTTCTGTGTTGGTTTTACCTTCTGTCTACTGCTTCATTACCTTCCTCATCTCTCCTTATGTTCTTTATATAAACTAAGTACATAACCCATCTCTCTTGCTTTTGTAAACCCCCTCCCCCTTCCCTCATACGTTGAGGTACAGTCTGTATAATGTACCTTTCCAGTCCAGCTCTGAGCACAGCTGTCCACTCTTAATTAAGATGGACCTTGTCTCTTCCATTGAGCAAGTCTCTCTGCTAGGTTCCCTCCATCCTGTCTCCGATTGTGAGGTACATCTACTACCCACAAGAACTTTAGTTGTTTCTAACATCAGATATATGTGCCTCCATGCACCAAAGTATTCACCCATTTCCTTCTTGGCAACCATCCTGGCTGTTCTCTTTTGTGTCTTAAGTCTAATTTCTAACTCAGTAGTTTGTGTTTCATAGGTTCATGGGTTGATACTAGGCTATATGCCCTAGGACATTTATCAGCCTAGCCAGAGTGTGTTTGGCTTTCATCACCCCTTAAAAATGGGTGCCCTTTTTAGGTTAGTTTACTGTGCCTCTGTTTAGTAGTGACACAGAAGTGATCCCCGGGGTAAACCTACGATCTCCCATCCACTCGTCAAGATTTCTCTTGAAGAGAGTCAGTGAGGGGCTCTGCCTAATATGGACTGGGATTCTATTCCAGAGTGTTTGGGAGCCTCTGGGTCCCACATCTTTCTCTCCAGCATGTCCTATTAATTTCTGTATTGAGATTCAAGTCCCTTGAGCGCTTAGCTCTAGTGGATTTGGATTTTTTGAGGTGGAGCATGTCCATTAATTCTAGGTTGGACATGGCTTTATATGTCAGGCACAGATCGCCTCTAAGCAGGTGGTATGCAACTGAGTAGAGCTGGAGTTTCTTGGCCCTTACATCCCTACTACTTTCCTGAGCTTTCTCCATTGACTTCCACCACCTTCAGCCCTCCTAACTGTCTATGCTGGTTGCCCCCCTATCTGTCCTCCACCTGACCAATTTCCCTCCCTCATTTACTGTACATACAAACCCACTCCATTTTGTCCTTTTCACCCTGGGTCCATCCCATCTGGCCCTAATCATATCCTATCCTCTCCCTGTGGTGCTGGCTCATTCATAGGTTGGTAGTAGGCTATTGGCCCTAGGGCCTGTACAAGCCTAGCCATAACAATTCCCTGGATATTTCTTCCCACAATATTTAATTCCCTGGACCCCTGTCTAGCAGGATGACTGACATGATCCCTTGGGTGAATTTCCTATCTCCCATCCAGTCGTCAAGGTTCCTTTTGAAGAGGGCCAAGGAGGCGCTCTGCTTGACATGTATGGGCAGTCTATTCCAGAGTCTGGGGAGTCTCTGGGTCAGGAACCTCATGGGTACTTCTAACTCTTTGTTCCTTTCATCATTTGCCACTGCTGTCTTAAACTGTCTCTCTCTGTCTTTCTTTTCCTTGTCATGTTGTTTGCAGCTACATCTATCATCTTTTTCTTCACCATTTTTTCATCTACCTACCTTCCTGTACGTATGACAGTCTCTGCTTGTGTCCTCCTGTTGTCTTCTGCCTAGTTCTCAACTGCATCTTCCATCTTTTTCTTCATTTTTCAGCTACCTACCTACCTGCACTTGTGGCAATCTCTGCTTGTCCTTATGTTGTCTTCTGACTAGTTCTTCGCCAGCCCCTTTATGTCTACTGGCCTTCTCCTGCCTTTGTCTGTGTTGTCTCATTCTGCACTTACTCACCTGACTAGCCAATTCATTATCATCTTCTCTAGCTTCCTTATTCTCCCCTGAAATGCAACAATTCTTGTGCACCCCCATACTCTGTCACTCCAAAGATGCCTGAGAAAAATAATTGTCCCATAACTTGAGCACATTAGAAATCTCACTCCTGCAGTTAGTGTCCCAATACTGTTCCTGCAATTCTCTTGTTATTGGAGTCCTCACTTTTCCCTTTTGCTACGTTTTATTCTCCTTCAAATGGCTTACCAGGTATTTTTGCCTACTGGCATCAAGGGTTGGGAGGGTGGCCTAATGGTTAAGGTGTTTGCCTTACATGCACAATGTGCAGGGTTTGAGTCTCACAAGGGATAATTGGCTAGGCTTACAATGGCTCGCAAGGGCAGTTAGCTTAGTACTAACCTATGAACCTGTTTCCTTAAAGGGGTGCTGCATCTTGACTTGCATTTGCTTTGAACATAGTGATTGACAGTCTCACCCATCCACCTTTCAGATTGGCAAGTTCAGCATCTCCTGCATTAATCTGCTGGAATAGTCCCCCTTTTGCAGGTATCACTTCTGTTAGTAGGATCTCTGAGCTGCTTGCTCTTATTTTTGAGGAGCCTGTTTAGTTTGTGATAAGAATTATGAGTCTCTTAATGGAAATTGTGAGAACAATGCACATGTAATAATGTGAGGTTTAAGGGAAGGCTGGAATTCAGCAATTTTTTTGTAATGTTGGACTGATTATAGACGTGATATATATTTGAAAGGAAAAATGATAGTGGTTTGTTTTCTTTTCTGTTAATGTACGTTTGCCTATGTCTTAAATGATTATTTAATAAGGGTGTTTATATATTAAAAAAAAAAAAAAAAAAAAAGAGTAATGAGTCTCTTAATACTAACTCACATTGCCTTCCAAAACTAGATTCGGTGCTAAATTTAGGACAATCCCTTCATCTTTCAGTTGCATTTTATTAGGCAAAAAATAAAAATAAAAAATTGGAGGAGGATAGGTGGAGTGTTTTGATGAATTTTCATCATAAATTCAGGTAATTTGGGTTTTACCTGAAAATGGTGCATAAATTAAAAAAAGGGCCATTTGTTAAAACTCATGTAACTGGAACAGGGCTCAGTTTTGAGCTTTTCATTGGTTAATTTGTTTAATCCCATTGATTGTTTGCTACATAAGCCCCATGTTTGCACAGGCTTCTGCTTGTTTTTACAAAGCTTCACAGAGTTTGGCAACTAGCTACTGCTCTGCTGAAATCAGCTGATCAATCAGAGGCATCGGCTATTTGCTACAGTAACTTAAGAAATTCATTGTCCCTTACTCTTTTGAACTGCATTTTATGTACTATTGCCTATTTGAGCCATTTTTGCAGATTTGTTACACTTTAATTGCTGCAGCATAGACTAGATTCAGACCTGCTAAATCTAGTTCTGTTTGGGTTACTTGAGCACTAAAACCAGGCTAGCTTTGGCTGGAAGAGGGTTCCACTGCATCCTCTTGGCAAGAGCATGCAGTTAAAACTCGTCTGATTGAAGGTGACTGGAGCAGGGCTCAGTTTTGAGCTTTCTATTAGTTAACTTGTTTAATCCCATTTGTTACATAAGCCCCACGTTTGCGATCCTTCTGGTCCTCTCCCTGTTTCTGACCACATTAAAACTAGCTTTATGGACGGACAATTTCCCACAGTTCCTCCAGCCAACCTGGTCGACATGAGCATCCTGAGGCAATGTAGCAGTTGCCTTATGTACACTTAACAACCTGCTTCTTCTACTCCACACAAATTCAATATGTGAGAGATGCACCTTTATTAAAAACCTAGAATCCAGGCTTTCTTGCTCACCAGTCAGTACATCTGACTCGAAGAAGGTTGTCTGCTCACACACCACACCTCCTTCATCAACCAAACCAACAACACACAAACCCATTTATGCGGATATCCTTACCAGAAGCTTACCTAAACACCAGAGACCTCCCAAACACAAGCACACTTCACACAGTACATCCCCTGCAGACCATAGTGCACATAACTTACACACCAGTGTCTCATCGGATATGCCATAAGGCATAACATTAAACCAAACATCTTAGTCATAGGTGACTGCATTGTGAGAGTCAGATGTCCTGCTCACCAGGTTGGATAAGAAGATCATCACTGTCAGCTGTCAGGATCTGCCACATCACACACGCACTCAGGTCTCTCAACAACATGTACTGTAATGACTCCATCATAGTCCATGTTGGTGTAAATGACTTGAGACTTACCTCACTGGACTGTAAGAAAAGAGACATGGCTGAGCTCTCTGATCATGTCTCTCAGGCAGGTATTTCTGTAGCCTTAAGCAACATATTACCTTCACCTAGGATGATGCCACAATACAAACAAAAAATGATTGACTTCAGCAATTGGCTAAGTTTCTGGTATCATTCTAAGGGGATCCAGTACCGGTCAGCCTGGGATAATATGGTCGACAGACCTTGTTGCTTTGCCATTGATGGTCTTCATCTGTCACCCCTGGGAATTTGGTTACTGGCAAAGGCTCTTGCCACCCCCATAGTGCCTTTTTTGGGCAATGTCTCAAGGGCAAAATTCCCGATGTAAAGATAACTTCTAAAAGCAACTTCTAGGTTATGCATGCTAGGAGTCTAAACCTGAAACTGTACTCAGTGGAAGCAGCCCTTACCTTGGAAAATGCTGATGTTTTTGCAGTCACAGAAACCTGGTTTGCGGCTGCGGAGAACATCCCAGCCATACCTGGTTACATTTCCTTCCACATGTTCAGACCTCAAACTGAAGGCATGAAAACTAAAGGAGAGGTGGTGGTGTTATTCATTAAAAGTAAATTCACATCTAGATTGGTTATGCAGCATGATTCCTTGGAGTTAATTCAGGTGCAATTGACTGTTGGTAAGACCCATCTCCAAGTCATTGCCAACTGTAGCACCCCCTCCATGAATCCGGACATCCACTCATCCTACTTGGATCTACTTGAGTCAATCAAGATACAACCCAGCACCCTGGTTTTGGGTGACTTTAATTACTCTTCCACTGACTGTAAATTATACGTGTTCTAACTCACTTGCCCAATGGTTCCTGGATTTTAACTCCAATGCCCTGGATTAGCTGGTTGACACACCCACAAGGGGCTCAAACATCATGGACGTGGTGCTCACCAATATGGGGGACCATTGCACCACCCCCAGTGTACTGCCATCCCTGGTGAAGTCTGACCATAAATCAATCTTGTTAGGAGTAACTGTAACACCAGACTCCAACATAGCAGCAACTAGAATAAAAAAAAACTTTTCCAAGGCTAATTACAACCTGTTATGAGACAGCATAAATAGGCTTCATAGCCCCTTCTGTCACAGATTATGCTGGGTTGTACTCCAATGCATTATACAAACAGCTGTACAATTCTACTGACACCGTACCTGGCAGGACCAAAGTAAGATCTTCAAGGAGGAACAAACCTGCCTGGTGGACATCTGACATTAACTAGATATACAATAAGAAAGCAATTGCTGTCTAAGAGTAGGAAAGAAAGGTCTCAAAACAGGAAACACTCCCTCCTCAACTTAAGTAAGCAAATAGAACTTCTTGTAAAGTCTTCCAAAGCTAACTACTAATCCAGATTAGCTTCCCAAGGTAAGGACAACCATAAGGTGTTCTTTAGTTACATCCGTAACCTCAGAAGTAAAGTCCCAGATTTGCGCTGAATTTTAGTCAGTGGTACTACATATACAGAACCTGTGGATATAGCATACCTGCTGGCTGACAGATTCAGTGAACATTTCACTCCCCTGTTCCCACCACACATACTCCTAAGCATCACTACCACCTATCCATCACCTAGCAACTCAAAGGAGCAGGTCTTAAAATGCCCTCTCCAAGGCCAAAAATACATCCTGTATGGGACCAGATAACATCCCAGGCTGTGTTCAGCATGGGTTAAAACAGGAATTAGCAGCACCACTGGGTACTCTCTTCATTCACAGCCTAAGCACCGTCTTCGTCCCAGAGAAATGGGAAATCACTACCATCATCCCTTTGCAGAAAGTGGGTGCATCCACTGACCCCGGGAACTAAAGTCCTATTAGCCTGACCAGCCTTTTCTGCAAGGCCATGAAATGAATCATCATGGACCTTATCAGTAAAGTTGTAGTAAATCTCCAAATGCTTGACCCCACCCAGTTTGGCTTTGTCAAGGGGAGATCATGCCCATTAAATTTGGTAGACATCTTCAAGACTGTCACCAAAGCCCTAGATGAGGGTAAAGCTGTGCATACAGCCTGCCTGGACTTGGCCAAGGCATTCAACATAATCCCCCTCTCGGGCATCATTGATAAACTCACCCAGTTGGGTTCAACCCATATATTGTCAGGTGGATTGCAAACTGGCTCACTGACAGAACTCATTCAGTTCAAATAGAGGGACTCCACATCCTCTAGCAAGCCTATAACCAGTGGTGTCCCACAGGGATCTGTCCTGGGACCCCTACTGTTTAGAATCTACTTCTCCAAAGTCCAGGCAAAAACTAAAGGTCTTTGGATGACTAGGTTTGCGGATGACTGCAAACTGGAAGCAGTCATTGAGTCCCCAGATGTCAACATCCTACAATAGGGACTTAACACTGACTAATGGCTGGTGCCAAAGTCATGGTCTTAAAACTAAATGCAAAAAAAATGCATTATCATCCCATTCGGCAAGAGTGATATTCCTGCAAAGTACCACACAAATAGTAATACCCTAAGCACGCATTCAGTGGTGAGAGACCTGAGCACACCAGTTTACAGCAACCTTACCTTCGATCACCATGTCTCCACAGTAGTAAGGGCATTTTATATTGCTCATCTCATAAGAAAGGGCATTGCCTCCAGAAAAAAGAGGTTATAACCCCCCCCCCCCCTCTGCTCTTCCCTCATCAGGCCTATAATTGAATACAACACTCCCTTTGGTACAGACAGGCTGAAATCATTGTCACTTTACTCTGTGTCATATAGACTGCTCAGGGAACTTGAGAAATGCATATAAGGCACTCTCTGACCCTGCTTTAATGGAAATGCTGTACATTCACAATAAAAATGGCACATGGGTCACTCACTGTAAGGACCTTAACCTGATGTTCATCGTGTTATCCTGCTGCAGTCATCACACTTAGGTTATCCTGCCGTCAGGCAGTCCTGCAGTCGGCCCGAATTCCAAAGTCTTGGTCCGGCGTCGGTTGCTGTCCCTTCTTCCCTGACGTCAGTGCACCAGGGGTATATAAGAGGCATCCGACGGCCATTTTCTTCAGTCTTTCTTGCTGCGCGGTGCCCGAAGCAGAAGCAGTTCACAAGTGCCGGTCGGCCGACACTTGAGATTTTCGATTTGAATTTCAGTCCGAAGTCTTCAATAAAGCGAAGTACCCCAGTTGGGGAACATTTTCTTGCCTCAGTCCGATGTCAGAAAAAGTTAATTGCATTTCTTGTGGGAAGCAAATACCTCATAAGGACTTCCATTCCTATTGTATTCCTTGCCTAGGCCCAGACCACAACGTCACAGGTTGTCGATTTTGTGCTAGGTTTAATAAACGAACTATCAAATGCCGTTTTGACTTCGCACAGCATTACTTTGGTAGGAAATTTAATTATATTATGCCGTCAGAGCAGCCGATAACCGCCATACATAAAAAAAGCAAGGATAAGGACAGACAGCCTAGGAACAAGCCAGTCTCCGAGGACTCAGCTGGGTCTGTCGCCGGTTCTCCGGTTTTCAGTGAGGTGCCTATGCAGCCCTTGACGACCGCAGAACTGGAACCCCAGACAGCTGCGGATTCCCAAGCGGAGCCTACTAGGCCGATGCAGCCATCTTCCCACACCTGAGCAGAAGTAGACACCGGTGCAGTGGAAACAGACCGACTACACTCACCATTAAATCTTATGCTAAGCTTAAAACTCCTTTAAAACCTAAGAAAACTGTACATCAGTCTGCAGTTCAAAGCCCCATGCCTAAGAAACAGATGTTTAAGATGGCTGAAGATTTGATTACCCTAATCAGGGGTTCCCATCCCCCTCCTGATAAAAGACCAAGACAAGAGGGGGATTATGCATCCTCTGACCAGGTTTCACTCTCCTCAGATTCTTCTGAGGAACAGGATTACACTTTTCCACCTTATGAAGACTCTCATGCTGAAGACTCTATTCTCTCAGCATCTCCCCCTGAGGACTACTCCTTTGGGGAAACTTTACATACCATGAGGGAACATTTCCATTGGGAAGGCCAGGATTACTCAGATTCTAAGAAAAGGCTCAGAGAGTTCCTTTTACTACCCCAGCACAGACCTCTTGCTATCCCTCCTGTATTAGATATTGTGGATGATGTTTACTTGGAGTCCAGTTTAAATCCAGACTCTCTACCTCCTGCTCCAACCAAACCAGACAGATACTACAGAGTTACCTGACTCACACAAATTCCTTTATAAAAGCCCTGTAGCTGACCCAGAAACAATTTCCCAGGGTCCTAAGGGAACTAAACTTCTATGGCTAAAAATCCTGTGCCCTCTGAAAGGGATTCCAGAGCCCTAGATAGATGGGGAAAGAAAATATACACCTCAGCAACTCTGGCTATGAGAGCATTACATTGCAAGTTTCACATGTTGAAATATCAGCAATTCCTAATGTCTCAGTTAAAACAAAAAATGAGCACACATTCAGAACAGTCTGAATTCAAGGAAATGCAGGATCTGTTGCATGCAGCTGAACAGGTGGGCAAACATACTTTACAATGCGGATTTGATTCATTGGAAGCTTCCTGTAGAGCAGCTGTTACTGGCTCTGTCATACGTAGACATGCTTGGTTAAAAGAACAAACCCTTCCTGACCATGTTAAAGCAAAATTATTGGATTCACCTTTACAGCAGGATGTATTATTTGGTGTCAAAACAGAAGAGGTTTTAAAGAAAATGGAGGATAAGGCAAAGTCTATGCAAACGGTCAAGGATTTTTTGCAGGTACAACCCCCTTGTTTCAGCAGAAATTGGCCAACAAAAAACTGGTCCTTTCTAGCTTCTGACGGATCACAGGGGGGCAAATACAGACGCCAAAGGGGCAGAGGTCAGTCACAGGGCCCTTACAAACCTCGCCAATGGGGTACTGCTACCCAGAAAGGAGGAGAAGACAGGCCCCAAGCTAGCAGAAGACAAAAACAATGACTCTATCCTCAAAGTACCAAGCAAATCTCTCCTGGCAACTCCCTTGGGAGGGAAAACTAGCATTTTTTGCAGACAACTGGCACATAATCACAAAAGACAAATGGGTTCTAAACATTGTCTGTCAAGGATACAGATTCCACTTTTCATACCTTACCAAGGATCAAAGGAATGTCAAACCTGCCACCAAATCAATGGGCAGAGGCACAAAAACAAATTATAGCTCTCATGGACAATGAGAGCCATTCAACAGGTACCTACTACACAGGAGCAAGGACAAGGATTTTACTCAAGACTCTTCCTAGTCCCAAGAAAGGACAAAGCATGGAGACCCATTCTGGATCTTTCAATGATGAACACCTATCTGCAAGTACCAAAATTCAAGATGCTAATACTACAGCAGCTTCTTCCCATGCTGGGCAAGAATGCTTGGCTAGTCACTTTGGACCTCAAGGAGGCATACCTGCATGTCCCTATCCGACAAAATTGCAGAAGATACCTCCGCTTCATTGCAGGTTCAACGCATTATCAATTCTCTGCACTGCCCTTTGGCTTATCTACTGCTCCCAGGGTCTTCACAAAATGCCTGGCACCAGTAATTGTGTACTGCAGACAAAGAGGAATTCAGATATACCCATACCTGGACGACTGCCTTATTCAAGCAGAAAGCAAGGACATTCTTTTAAAGCATCTGGCATTTGTCAATAAGTTGCCTAGGGTACACAGTAAACGAAAAGAAATCAAAACTAGTGCCCTCACAAAACATAATATTCCTGGGTGCCAACTTGAATACAACGGCCCAGATGGCTTATCTCACACCAGACAAGCAACGACAGCTGATTCAATATTTCAAAATAATGGCAACAAAGACCCAACTCCCTGCAAGAAAAATTCTGCAGGCCTTGGGATTCGTGGCATCTTGCATACTACTAATACCATTTGCAAAACTGCATATGAGGAAATTTCAATGGTACCTGAAAAGTGTATGGACTTAGCACAGCCACAGCTTGGAAACAATACCACCACTAATTCCCTGCCTTCAACAGGAGTTTCTATGGTGGGCACAGGCATGTCACCTCAACAAGGGTCAGCCTTTCACCTTACCCACAGCCAGGCAAGCTATGACAACAGATGCATCGGACTATGCCTGGGGAGCACACATGGCAGGGCAGTGCATTCAGGGCAAATGGACTACAGATCAGAGGCATTTTCATATCAATCAAAAAGAAATGTTAGCAGTACAGAATGCCCTAACAGCTTTCAAGGACCTTCTACACCCAGGACAACTAATAATAAAGACGGACAATACCACAGTAATGTACATAAACAAGCAAGGGGGCACACATTCCTACCCTCTATGCAGGCAAGCAATAATGACCTTGTAGAACACTGCACTGTCTTACCAGGTTCAATTACAAGCACAATTTCTGCCAGGAAAGAAAAACACATTGGCAGACGGCCTAAGCAGAAACATCATGGATCCACACGAATGGAAACTAGATCCACAAGTATTTGCAATGATAGCTGAAAAATGGGGACGCCCAGACATAGATCTGTTTACAAGCCCCCACAACCACCAACTTCAAAAATTTTGCACAAGGACCTTCCATCCAATAGCATGGAAAGTGGACGCCCTCTCATTCAGTTGGAAAACATTAACAGTGTATGCCTTCCCTCCACTGCCTCTTCTAGCAAAGGTACTGCTGAAAGTCAGATTAGAGAGGCCACAAATGATCCTTGTTGCACCAGACTGGCCACGCCAGCATTGGTATCCAATTTTAATGAACATAGCCCACGGCCCACCATGGATTTTGTCACAAATTCCTCACCTGCTCACCCAGCGAGACCATCAGATTCTTCACAGCCAGCTCAAGACTTTAAACCTGGCTGCATGGCAAATTACCTAAACAACCAGCCAACACCTTTATCCAAAGCTGTTATGGATGTCATTCTGGAGGCCCAGCACCAGGAAAACCTATTCAGACAAATGGAAAAGATTTTGTGTCTGAAACCAGGCTAAAGGCCAAAATCCCCTTGATCCAAACATCCCTCAGATTCTACAATATTTAACTGAGATGTTACACAAAGGACTTTCCTTTTCATCTATTAAGATCCACGCCTCAGCAATTTCAGCTCATTACAGCACAGATCCTCCTTTATTCTCGCATCCACTCCTAAGACAGTACCTCAGAGGGGCTAAGAACTTAAGACCGCCAAAGAGAGCTCCAACACCTACTTGGGATCTCAACTTTGTTCTGGGAAAGCTTACACTGCTGCCCTTTGAACCAGCTTTTTCAGATGATTTAAAATTTCTTTCATGGAAAACTGCCCTACTACTAGCAATAACCTCAGCTGGAAGAGTCTCAGAGCTACAGGCACTAATGGCAGTGGAACCTTTCCTCATTTTTCATCAAGACAGAGTCTCTCTACGAACTTAACCCTTCCTTTATGCCAAAGGTGGTATCCAGTGTGGCCCTAAACCAAACCATTCACTTGCCCATCTTCTTCCCAAATACCCAGAACAAAGGAGAAAGACTCCTGCACTCTTTGGACAATCACAGGCAATTACGTTACTACTTGGATAAAACTAAGGCTTTCAGAAAAACTGACCAGCTCTTTGTAGCCTATGCTACAGGATCACAAGGAAAAGCTATCTCAAACCAGACCATTTCTAAATGGATAGGGCACTGCATACGTTTCTGCTACACACATCATGGGAAACCGGTACCTGCTAACATTTGGTCCCACTCCACCAGGGCTACAGCTACATCAGCAGCCTTTCTCAGGAGAGTGCCAACCAAGGATATTCTGGAAGCTGCAAGTTGGAGCTCAGTGCACACCTTCACCAAACACTGTCACTTACCTCTATATTCTAAGACTAGAGCTGGTTTTGCCACTGCAGTTCTGCAGGGCCTACTAGCTTCTTCTAACCCTGTTTAACTCCACCACCCATCCTTAGCTTTGGGATTCAACCCAAGTGTGATGACTGCAGCAGGGTAACACGATGAACATAGTACAGTTTTGTACTTACCATAAATGTAGATGTTGGAGTGATCACCCTGGTGCAGTCCAGGTTACCCTCCCTCCATCCCCTCTGAACTAGCTGAACTTATCTCTACCACTATCCTATACTACCTCTGCGGTGTATTTGCTTGTGCCTAAGGGTTTTGTTTTATTTTTATATAGCTATATATATATATATATATATATATATGTATGTATGTATATATATATTTTTTTTTTTTTTTTTTGCCTACCTTTTGGGGCACCTGACATCTGGGGCAAGAAAAACTGAAGAAAATGGTGTCTGATGCCTCTTATATACCCCTGGTGCACTGACGTCAGGGAAAGAAGCTACAGCAACCGACGCCAGACCAAGACTTTGGAATTCGGGCCGACTGCGGGACCGCCTGACGGCAGGATAACCCAAGTGTGATGACTGAAGCAGAGTGAACACTCGAACATCTACATTTATGGTAGGTACAAAACTGTACTTTATGCAACATCAACAGAACCTGCTGGAGGGATAGATTTGTCTCCCAGAGGGTACCTCATCTTTGAAACAGACTTCCAATTCATGTTAAACACTTGTTGACCCTATTGAAATGAAATGAAATGTGGATGATTGGATGGGTGACTAGAAATTCACTCCGGGGGTTCCACCTGGGTCCCTTTCGGACAGAAGCAACAGGTGCTGATTTTAGTGTCTGCTTTAAATAAACACAACTTGTCTAGGCTGTAACGGCTCCAGGGCCATTAGCCTAGTAACCAGCATGATCCTATGATCATCTAAGGATTAGCTTACAGAAGCCAAGCAGATCTATTTTCATTTGGCTTGCTTGACAGTAGTATTTTTTGCCAGTGTGCACCCATCTGCCAGTTAGAAAGTGCTGATCTCAGAGGTTGGTTCATTAGGGTCATGATTAAGTGAAATGCTTGTTTTGTGAATGGTTCTATGGGATATATATCCATGATGCAACCGTTTGGCCCACTTTTTCACAGCTTTCTGAAATGTTATTACATGGACCATTATTTTAGCACCCTGTCCTCCATTATTTGCTTACTACTTCAGGTCTCAGCCTTTTGAGTCTTTGCCTTCATAGGTTCACAGGTGTCTACTAGACTAATGACCACAGTAACCTTTTTAAATGTAGCCATGTATCCCAAATCTCTCTCAAGTTCTGGTACCCCTTGATAAGTATAAGCAGGGGCCTGGGAGATGAACTGTTTACAGGCTGCCTATGTCTATTAGAGACATTGGTGCCAAACCAGGGATGAATTTCCTGTTCCCCATACAATTGTTCAAGTTGCATTTGTATTGGATTAGGGAGGAACTTTGCTCCATATGGACAAGAGAGCCTATCCCAGAGAAGAGATAGTCTCTGGGATAATACCTGTCCCTCTGACAGGTTCTGTTTATATCACAGGCAAGGTTTAAGCCATTAGAATGGGTAATTATGGTGCTGTTTGTTTTGCAGATATGCAGGAGGTCCTGACAACACCTTGTATGCCACACACAGATCTCACCTCAGCAGCCTGTAGGAGACTGATTACAGGGATAGGGCCTTGAGGCAGTCTGCATAGGACTTACTTATGCCCTGTATTCTTTTCATCTTCTTGCTCTGGCTTCCTGTAAGGGTTAATTTTGCAAACTGGGTATTCTTCGTAGCTGTTGTCTATTGTATCAGGTGATATGCGCGACACTGATCATATTAATTGTTCTGCAAGGAGGTCATCTTGCAGTGGTTGCTAATTAAACTCCCTCTGTGTCCCATGTGTGGATAACCTTTTCGTCTAACATCTATGGATGGATTTTCCTGTAAGCCAGGCAGGTATACTATTTTACATTCTTATTTGTTACATTATGCTTGCTGATTTTAACGGGGTTGAACTGGAGAGTGCAGAGGCCAATGAACCTCTTATCCCCGCATACAGCTGGCAAGGGGTTGAGTACATCTTTAAACACAGGAACTTGAGAAACTTAAAAAGTTTTCCAGAACTAGGAATTAACAAGGATGAAATGTAAGTAGATGTCCACTGCAGGGACCCATTTTGCAAGTTAGCAGATACGGTGAGTATGTATATTATTTATGGTGAGCATACTCTCAGATCTGCACTGTACTTCTATGTAGTAGTATTAAATGGGTAACTGTTGTCATTTTTGTCTTGCACAGGTATTCTAGGTTAAGTGAGCTTGTTGAACATGTTTTCCCGCTCCTTCACAAGGAACACAATTCTGCTTTTGAATGTCCTGAGTATAGTTCCTTTTGCTATTGGCGAAATCCACTTCCTCAGTTGGATGAGCAAGACTTGGCATGCTTGCCATGATTGATAGAGTTTAAGTACTATCAAAGCTGTTCTGAGAACATTCATCACCAGTGATAACTGTGGGAGAATATGGGAAGAACACCAACATCATCTTGTTTAACTGAAGTACTTAAAGCCTATTCATGCTTCAGCAGTGTATTTTCATTGGAGCAGATTCTTTGCCATATCATCTTGATTATCTCCAAACACAGGTATGGTGGGTAGGCAGAAGTGGTCAACCACTGTGCCTAGATAACATTTCTTACAAGTTCCATACCCACCATTTGAGCCAAGCCTGCTGAAATAGTATCTACCTCAGCCAGTCTTTTTTCCTTGTGTAAAACTTAATTTTTACTTGCCTTGTTATGTTTAAATGTTTACTTAATGCTTGTCTGCAAGTGACGTACCTTTATTTGATCCTTTTGCACTGATTTATGTAGATGAAGTATAAAGAAAATTGTAGATGAGCAACTGTTTGAGACGGGGGTCAGATAGTGCTGTTTTTCTGTATGTCTGCTTTACAGAGAGAGAGAGAGAATTGTGAAATGTAAATTAGTTGAATTATGGATTTTTTTTAAATATATTTTTCTAGAGTCTTCCAGTATTTGCCCTTTTAGTTCAAAGTTTAAAGAACATGCAGATAGTACCCGAGTCTCTTAAACATGTTTGTTTGCTTGTTCAGTACTTGCATAGTAATCATTTTATTGCCCAATGAAGTTAATTCATTGTTGCTAACAATATATTTTATTATAAGCAGTAAACATTCCTTCTTTGCTATTTTACAAACATAGCTCAGAGCATTCATCTCTTCCATTATTCAAGCTGCAGCATTATATAAACAGGATGATTTTACAAGAAATTTGCAGAATTCCTAGAATGCCCTTTGTTAATAACACAATGAGACACCATACACCTGGCACATGATGTAGTAGGGGACAGTTTCTGCATTTCAGTTTCAAATGCTGTTACAGTGGGGACCCCTTTATATACACAACTGCCTTTACAAACTAGAGTCTGACACGTCAGAGATTGCGTCTTTCATGGCATAGCAGCAAACTTGGTGTGTTTTGTTACTGGGTATTATAAACAGGTGAGGAGAAATTATTATAATGTGATTAAAATAAGATCTGCTATTGATCCAGGATTAACTTTAGCAGTCACCTAGGCTGTAATCAAGGTTTAAGTCTATATTGTTGACATTTTAAGGAACTTTGGTAACACCTTGTTTACATGCCTTTTAGATAGCTTTTTAAAGTTTGAATTGTACGTTTCCATTTGCATAAATTCAACATGCATTTTGTTTCAATTAAAATTTTCTCAGCATTGTTTAGAGTCCTTTTTATAAAAGTTATGATATTGTGGTGGCTTACAGTCAGCTTGATTTACTACTAAACATCCTTAGCCAGTGATATGGTAAACTGTAACACTTGAGCTCACTATACGGACAGCATGGCTAGGTCAGGTAAGCAGTAATTCATTTAACATGTTATATCTTTTTTCAGTTGTTCCAAATTTTTATCACTTTGTGGAGTAGATGTAATAATAATAATAAGGTGTTATTTTTTAAGTCTGTTCCAGAGCAGCGGTATCCTCTGAGAGTGATGCCTGTTCCTCCAAGCCATTCCGTTGATGCTGTAGAAGAGGTTTAGTTCACTAGACCAAGTAGTTCTGATGCCATTTGACTTGATAATGTGTGGCAGATCCATCATTATTGGGTCAGAAGATGCCTTGCATGCCAAACACAGATCATCTCTTAAGCCTTTAGGGATACTGAGTATAGTGACAGGCCTTTTAGTCAGACAATGTAGGACATATTGTTTAGTAAAACAATATTCCTGAGTTCTACAGACTTCTAAAGAATTGGTGGGAGTCCATTTGTAAAGCTTGACATGTATAGAATGCTAAGGGCAAGATGTGCATCTGTGTTTGTACTTTTATTGGAAAGGTCCAATAAGGTTTTTAATCTGTTTAGAAAAGCATTGGGGCTTTTTATTATTTCCTCAGGGATAGTGTCACTAGTTTCTTGTCTAGTAGAAGCAATCCAAATATGTAAACATTTAAAGGTGCTATGGCCCCATAAATAAGGTTGCATATCTTGTCTGAAATTATAGATGATGCTGTCATTTTACTTTGGTTAATCTTCTGTCCCGATATTTTCATATCACTTCTAATATAGTAAACATCCTTGAGATGATCCCCTTTTTGGCTGCACTGAATATGTTATAAGCTCATCCATAAACATTATATTTTTACATATTCTTTTTGTCCTTTACGATATAGAAGATTTTCTCAGATGTTGCACCTGGCCATTTTTCTTTTTTGTTTAAAAAAAAAAAAGTACAGTGCATCTGAAATAGTGTTCATAACTCTGTCGCAGAATGTTTATATTTGAATCAGTAGTGTCGGTATTCCATGTGCACATTTTAGATGTAAGATAAACGATTACCTGCAGTTGGGAAGAACTGAACATCTAATAATGGCAGTCTTACTATTTGAAAGAGAATGACGCCATCTCTTGTGAAATCCAGGGGCATATATTCATAATTGGACTTTGTTTCAGAATCTGCAGATAATGCTGTTAGCATATACCTCTTGTATTTAATTGAAAACACAGATAGGTTTAACATGCGCAATATCCCCAGTCAACACTACGATAAATAGTCTGCCTTACTTTATGCATATGTAGTTTGCCTGTAATGAGAATCGGTTGGTAGCCCTCCCTGGAGGTGTTAAACCTTTGATGTTCCGCTAGATGTTTATATCATGGTTGAGCAACCTGTAATTGAAGTAGATACACTTTTCTAATACTAGCGCTGTGGCAAAGAGGGACAAAGTCCTAACTGCAGCCCAGGTGACCCATGTTCAATTAGTGGCTTAGGCTTATAAGGCACTTGCAAGAGAGGATGGGCATGCCTAATAATGGTGGAGGGGTATATTTACAATGACACATCTTTGTGATTGATCTCCAGTAGAGGATGAGGATGCATAGGGGGAGTCCTCTTCAGAGAGGCAGAGCATTAGTTGAGTCACTGTGTAGGCAAGACAGCATGCCTTTGCACCTCCATCCAAGACAGTATTATGTGCACTGGGGTGGCAACTTATGGCATAACAAAAACAAAAAAAAAAACTCTTCAGCCTCATACATTAACGCTGCCCCTAGAAGACTCATCTCCTCACTGGCCCTGAATTAGATCAGTAAAATTGTGGAGAGGTTTGCTGGGTTTGATAGACCCAAAGAAAAAAGAGAAGCTCTCAGGGCAGCTGATGTTTAGCTGCAGTTGGGAGAGGAGGTCAAAACAAATTAGAATAGCATTTTTTTTTTGTTTGTTTTTTAACAAAAACTGTTGTAAAGTGGGAAGATATTACAAAAAGCAAATTCTCAGGATGTCATTACAAATGGAAAGCATTGTTTTTCTTTGCCGTCAGGCCTCGCTCAGCCTATGCCTGCTATTCTCTTATTGGTGACCATTGCAGGTCATTGTCATGCGTCTTCCACTTCCTCAGTCAGTATTATCTTTCTGTAGGCTACCTATAACAGGCTTTTAAGTGGGGTTTTCTAGGTGGTGTGTTGGAGGATGCTGGGCCAGCATTCATGTTTTTAGAGTTTATCCTTTTGTTAATTTTAGCTGCACCAGGAATCCCAGTGTTAATATTATATTCCACAGTCTCCAAAGAAAGGCAGCTTCATCCTGTTCCTCACCACAGCATTGACCTGTTCTGAAACTTGGATCATGAGTAGCACAGATGGTCAACCTTATCTGTGCAGCAGCTGACTGCATTGTAACAGCTACTGATTTGTAACTTGTAGCAGATAGTGGGATGGAGCTGATATTTGAAACAAGCCCCATAGCTGCATGAATGTGCTTAATAAGGCATTCATTTAGAAAATTCATTTTTCATAATTTATTTAGCCACCTGTGATTTCTTTAACTGAACTAGAGCTGAATTTATTGTGGCCTGAATTAAATTTGGTGCCAGCACCTCTGCACTCTCCCTCTCTTCCTGTATGCTTACTGTGTCTTCTAAAGAATGCCCATGCTCCACATTTACTGTGTGTTGCTGTTCTAGCTAGTCAACATTTCTATCTTTTTAAGCATTCTTTGGGTGGAGCTCTTGGATACTATTTTTTTTTTCTTGTCACCTTTAGTTTTTCTTTCTCTCTCCTTCATGAAATGTATAACAGTATATAACATTGACTTAATCTGGACAGCTGTTTACGATGTATTCCAGTCACATATAGGGAAATGAGCTTGTATTTTTGTAACAGTCAACAAAATATAAATATATATTTTTATCACTTTATGTTGTGTATGTAAAGCTACCACATGGATCCTGAATTATCATTAAGTGAAAAAGTTTCACCTTAAAAATACCACTTCTCTTTATTACAAGTCTAATCCAGTAATCATAACAGAAAAAAAAGGGATCTTAAAGCCAGATTAATTTCGGTCTGTAGTAAGAATATTTTATTTGCACATACTGCTTCTTCCCAGCATTCCAGTAAACCCCTTACTAGTTTACAGGTAGTCCAGAGCCCATTATGTCTTGTGACAAGTTGTTTGAGATTCTACAGACTACCTTCCCCAGTCACTCCCATCAGGGAAATCTTTACTTTCCTGGTGTAATCCATATCCTGTTGTTTTTCACCTTGTCTTTCTACACATCTAACAATGCTTGCTACCTCCTCAAATCCACAATACATAGTTTCAAACATGACCCTTTTTAAATAAGCTTATCTCTTTTGAAGTGGTTTACTGAGAAAATTTAATCCTGGAATGTAATTTACTGTGGATATAATTTTAGTCTTGCTTTAGAGAATATATATCTAATCAGTAAATAAAGCACACACATTTATTTCTTGTCCTCAGACTTGTCCCATGTAGGGAATGGCCCTTAAACCATTACTTCTTGATAGTCATCCGCACACACTAATTTCCAATGCATACATTTTAAAACATCACTTTCATAGGTAAGTACTAGGCTAGCTGCCCTTGAAGGCCATTTTAAATTTAGCCAGCTTCCTTCAAAGGTGAGAATCAAATGTATAGTCTATCTGAGGTAAACACCTTAACCATTATGCCAACCCCCAAACCACTTTCCAGACAAACCACAGTTTACATCAGATCATGTGTTGTATGTTCACACTTCCTTCGAGAAATGTCCAGGTCCACCATCAGCAGAAACAAGGGGCTTTGACCTATGTGTAAAAGTGGAAAAAAAAATTCAGGTCTCAGTTGGAAGACTGATTGTATCATTTACTAATGTTTTAACATCATGCAGTCTTGCTAAAGAGCCGGGAACTTAAGTGACCTCCAGTAAATATACCTTCATTAATGTGGACCTTACCCTTATCACTTAAACACACTTGATCAAACCAGTTTGATATCAGACTATTACTTGTAAACTGTGACCCCCCCCCCCAAAAAAAAAAAAAGGACAGCCACAGAGCCATCCAGACTTTATAATTGATGAAACTTGGAGGGTTGAAAACCTTAGATAAGTCTGAACTGGACTTGCATAAAATTCTATTTCATAAATAGTTGCCATCTTTTGAACCCAAATCATTAAGAGCCAATAATCAAACAGCAAGTCCGCCTTATATTACTGCTGCAAATATGCAAAAATTACCAGCGTGGCGTGTCAGTCTTAACAATTTTCAAAGTAGAAGTACAATTGAAAATGCACTCTGCTGTCCTGCATTCCATGTAGATTGCAGTCAGATCTACTTTTTTAGATCAGTGACACAAATGTAATTCCCTTCTTCTTTTCAGCAAACCCTTTTGAAACTTAAATTCTTCAGTGTAATATATTAACATTTCACTTTAATACTTTCTCAAACCATTCCTAGGTATTTTACACTTTAGTGTACAGAGAAAACGTTCTGTTTACTATAAACTTCAGTGCATGGGTTGTGCAACCTACACACCTAGTCATCATAAGATTTATCCTGATTGTAATACACATTATGGAGTGCCTCATCCTACCTTCAGCATCTTTTAAGGTACTCCAACTTAATTATAGGAATTGTTATAACTTTATCAGGAATACAGATGCAGTCAGTCCCATCCACGTGAGTCACAGCATTTCAAATCCCGAGTTGAGAATCATTAGATAGAATTTTCAAAAACTTTCTTCATTGTTGTGTGGTTAACCCATATATCAGTATATCTCGCATTTTAATGTAGGCTGGTTAAATTAATGTTTACAACATTCTCTGTAGGTATATTCAGGCTAACATAGATTACATAGGCAGTTAATTTTGTCCTGTACATATAATTAAGAACTGCTTCCGTGGAAGCAGACCCCCCCCCCCCAGACAGCAGCCACAGGGAATGCAGAGATCAAAACAGTGGAATTCCTCCACTTCAGAAAGAGGGAGTTCTAATCCACCCCCCATGGTAAGAACTCACAATGAATCTCCTCCACCACCCCCTCCCCCTGCCCACCTTCACTTACCCCTAGGAGGAAAACTCTTCTTTCACGCAAGCACCTGGACCACCATTACCAGTGACCACTGGGTCCTCAACATAGTGTCCCAGGGATACAAATTTTCTTTCCACACTCTTCCAACCCCAAAAGGGTTCCCAAATCTACCTCCGCAGCAGTGGGCTGAGGCACAAAAGCTAGTCCATTCCCTGCTCTCTGAGGGCAATAGAGCATGTTCCTGCAGGACAGAAATGCTAAGGTTTCTACTCCAGACTATTTCTACCCAGAAAAGAGGGCACCTGGCACCCCATACTCGATCTATCCATTCTAAACACCTTCCTGGTGATACCAAAATTCAAAATGCTCACCCTCCAGCAACTGCTACCCATGGTTTCCAAGGATACTTGGCTAGCCACCCTAGATCTAAAAGAGGCCTGCCTCCACATTCTTATCAGAGAAACTTGCAGAAATACCTACATTTTAGGGCAGGATCTCTGCACTTCCCTTTGGCTTATCTACTGCTCCCAGAGTTTTCACAAAATGTCTGGCTCCGGCCATTGCCTTTTGCAGACAAAGGAATATCCATATTTACCCATATTTAGATGACTGCCTAATTCAGGCAGGCAGACAGGAAAAGCAGCGCAAACACCTGGCCTTTGTAAAGTCCCTACTGACCTCCCTAGGGTACACTATCAAAGAAAAGAAATCCAAACTAGTACCCATCCAAAGGATTATATTCCTGGGAGCAACCCTGGACACGCAGCATCCCAGATGGCATTCCTTACACCAGAAAAGCAAACTTACCTGACAGCCTACTTCTCTCAAATAGCCACCAGAACCCAGTTATCTGCAAGAAAAATCCTGCAAGCTGTGGGGTTCATAGCATCTTGCATTCTACTCATTCCATATGCCAGACTGCATATGAGGAAACTTCAGTAGTACCTAAAAAGTCTTTGGTGTCAACACACTGAAGACCTGGAAACTATTTATACCCATGATACCTTGCCTCAGGAAAGATTTTCGTTGGTGGGAAGCCTGGGCGGCAGGTGCATACAGGGCCAATGGAGCCACAGCAAATCCATCTGCACATCAACCAAAAAGAGATGTTAGCTGTCCAGCACGCATTGACAGCTTTCAGGCCCCTTCTCTCCCCAGGGGATCTCCTGATCAAAACAGACAACACCACTGTGATGTGGTATATCAACAAGCAGGGAGGGATGCCCTCCTACCCATTATGCAGGCTGGCCATGACCCTTTGGGGACAGCCACTGCCATGCAACTACACCTGTTGGCACAATTTTTTGTCAGTTTCTCTAAACTTTCTGGCAGATCACGTAAGCAGAAATCTTCTGGACCCACGTGAGTGGCAGCAAGACAAAAGAATCTTCACCCTAATAACTCAGAAATGGGGCACCCCAAAGGTCAGCCTCTCTGCCTCTCACACCAACCATCAGCTCAGCATGTTCTGCACCAGGGAGCATCACGCATGGCTTGGAAAGTGGATGTGATGCCCTCTCCTTCCCCTGGGTCAATCAGTGGATGTGATGCCCTGTCCTTACCCTGGGTCAATCTATGCCTTTCCTCCACTACCTCTCATTACCCGGGTACTGCTCAAAATAAGGGAGGAAAAACCAAGGACGATACTTATTGCTCCAGACTGGCCTTGCCAGCACTGGTACCCACTGCTGTGCAGCCTGTCCCCACTGCCACCATGGCATCTCACTCAGACCCCAACCCTCCTGACCCAGAGGGAAGGAGAATTCATGCATCCCCAGACACTCAATTTGGCAGCTTGTCTTATTCCCTAACCCCTGCTCAATCTGCCAACCTCAGTAAACAGGTTCCAGATTTTATACGTGAGGCCAGACGTCCCTAGCACTAGAACGTCTTATGCTGACAAATGAAAATGGTTCTGCACCTGGATTCAGGCTAAGGGAGCTGATAAGGCACAGCCCTCCTTCCTGCTCTTCCTGTTTTACCTAGCTGACCTGCTACACAGTGGTCTCTCTTTTTCCTCTGTTAAAATTCATGCCTCTGCTATCTCTGCTCATTTCCCCACTGAGCGCAGCCCCTTTTCTCACACCCTCTGATTAAACAATTCCTAAGAGGGGCTAGCAGCTTGAGGCCACCCAGTAGAGCACCTACCCCAGCTTGGGACCTTAACTTTGTGTTGGAAAAGCTCACCCTGCCCCCCTTCGAGCCAGCATCTTCAGCAGAGTTAAAATTTCTCTCCTGGAAGCCAGCTTTTCTTCTGGCCATCACTTCAGCCAGAAGGGTCTCCGAGCTACAAGCACTGATGGCTGTGAAGCCCTTCATCATCTTCCATGCTGACAGGGTTTCCCTCAGGACTAACCCATACTTCATGCCAAAGGTGGTGTCCAGTGTGGCTCTCAACCAGTCCATTCATTTGCCCACCTTTTTCCCTAACCCACAGAACAAGGGGGAAAGGATCCTGCACTTTCTAGATGTGCACAGACAGCTCAGATTCTGTCTAGACAGGGCTAAATCATTCAGAATGTCTGATCAATTGCTGGTTAGCTTTGCTGCAGGGGCAGAGGGCAAAGCCATCTCCAAACAAACAATTTCTAAATGGATAGCACACTGCATCCATTTCTGTTACAAGTGACATGGAAAGCCTCCCTCTAAGGAGGTCAGCACTCACTCCACCAGAGCAGCCTCCACCTCTGCAGCTTTCTTCAGAGGAGTCCACATCAGGGACATCCTGGAGGCTGCCATCTGGACATCTGTTCACACTTTCACCAAACATTACCACCTGCCTATCTTCTCCAAATCCAGGGCAGGCTTTGCCACTGCAGTCTTGCAGGGCTTCCTAGCCAGCTCCTTGTCTCCTTGACTGCCTCCACCCTTTTCCTCAGCTTTGGGAATCAACCCAAATGTGATGACTGCAACAGTGAAACACGAAGAACATAGTACATTATTGTACATTTACCATAAATGTAGATGTTTGAGTGTATTCACTGTTGCACTCCTGGTTTCCCTCCCTCCATCCCCCTCTTCTCTCTCTGTCTCCTTACAAGGGACATTTTGGTATTTACTTTCTACTGGTGGGGTTCTTCCGTCATAACCTGGCTTCCACTTGGGGGCTCTTGACAGGGCAAGAAAAACTGATGTAATGGCGTCAGCTGCCTTACTTTACATAATACTGACGACCTGACGTCAGTCCTGAAGCGACAGCAACCAACGCAGAAATACTAAGCCTCTGGTATTCAGGCCGGCCGAGGGCTACCCTGGCAGGGATAACCCAAATGTGTTGACTGCAACAGTGAATACACTCTAACATCTACATTTATGGTAAGTGTACACAACTGTACTTTGTCACCTCTATAAGAATGTGTTCTAAGATCTAACAAAGTCCAGGAATCTTTCAAATAAAATGTGCTATTCAGGACTATCTATAGGGTTGAGTATTTTATCAAGATAAAATGAGATTGTAACAGTTTTATGCCTTGGGAAGGAAACTATTGGCCTAAAAGGTAGACACTGTGGATCTTTATGAACTTTAGGAATCCAAAAGAAACGTCCTAATCTGAAGTAGTTAACTTCATTTATCTGCAACCTGTGGGTATTCGGATCCATATCGGATCTGAGGAGGCAACATTTTTCAAGCATCTGCTCCAACCTCCTCCCCTTACCCATAATCCCTCACATCTCCTACCTTCCCCCGATCTCATTTGCCGCTTCATGCCTACGCATCGTGGTCTGTATAGCTCGAAGTTGGGTGTAGTAAGTGGTACTTTTTGATATATATTTAGTGTGAGTGTAGTTGTTTTTGGTCATCCCTTCCCTTCCGTTCATCGGTTTTCTGTCAAAAAAAAAGTTAGAATTTGTGAGGTAGTGTAGGCTTAATCATCCTTAGTGTGTGTGTGTTTGTTGGTTTAGTTTTGGCTGAATGGTGTGTGGTGATGGCTGAGCAGCCAAAACCAACTTTTAAAAACTGCACAGTGTGTGGCCACAAGCTTTCACTGGCTGATGGCCACACTCTGTGTGTTATTTGCCTGGGTGTTCCCCACTTATCTTTGCCCTGTAGTGTGTGTGTGCAGGGTTCAACCCTAGGGTAGTGAAAGGAAGGCAAGGCTGGTAGCAAAGGGCTTTGCTACCAGTTTCTGTATCGACCTTGACATCTGCTCCAGTAGCAGACCAACTCCCCCCTCAGGCTGGGACTCAGCAGCCCTCTAAGCATTCTGAGACAGGGACAAAATCAAAAGACAAAGACAAGGATAAGAGAGACAAGGATAAAAGAGGGGAAAGGCACCGTAAACGGTCTCCGGAGTGGGAGCCATTTCTCAGTCCGCCTACTAAAGTTGTCAGGACCACCTCTTCTCGGCTCCACTCCACAAGGTTCTCCCCGGAGCTGACTGAGCCCTCAGACCAGAGGCCTTTTTTGAGGTCGTCTCACAAACCAGCCAGATCTGAGTCAGTCACCTCCTCGCGGTTGACTCTGAGTCTGTCGGAGCTTGACATGGACAGGATGATGCAGAGGTTCATTCGGACCCAAATCCAAATGGGAGTCTTGCCAGGCCTCTCTCCGGCCAGAGAGGGGACCTCTATGCCCTTCCATCCAATCTCTTCTTCCCCGATCCGACCTGCAGTTTCGGGTTTATGGATCCGAGAAGCTTGGGTGTTTGGCGCCGATGGTTCCTCCAACCTCGACGCCGGCGATTACCTTGAGTTCCTCAGATCAGACTTGTTTGGATCGGAGCAATTATTGGGGCCAAGAACGGGGAGTCGGATCCGAGGAATCAGAGGTGTCTTCAGCTCCAACTTTGTCGGATCCGAGCCCTTCCTTCAGAACCCTGGCTACCTTGGCCCCCGATCCTCACGACGAAGCTGGGGAGAACTTTTTCCTTGTTGGTTGCTAAGGATGTGCACTCTCTTCGGCCTTTGACGTGGTGGAGAGAGTTCTCTCCCAAGGATTGAGACCACAGCCCATTGCCTTGGACTCCGCCTAGGCTTCCGTGGATTTGGTCACGACTCCCATCAGCTTGTCCCAGTGACAGCCCATGGTAGAGGACCCCCAGGTGGATCTCGTAGTGGAACCCCCCCCCCCGTGACTTACGAGCCCTCTTCAGTGAGTCCCACTGAGGAGGCTCCCCATAAGCACTCGTGTAAGAGGAGGCACATGGACTCCCCCGTGAGTCCCTCATAGAAGATACTGACGTGGATGAAAGCGAGAGTTCCCCCAGGTCACCTCTCGAGGATGTCTCCTTTGGAGACATCACGGAAATCCTCCGCCGGAGGGGAGGTTGGTCAGCCCCAAAACCCTCTACGGACGAGTCAGTATTCCTGGAGGTCTTTGGCATGGACCCATCTACATCCTGGGTGTCCCCTCCTGCAGATCCATTAGTGGATCTCATTACCACGCGGGCATGGAAGGAACCTGACACCATAGAGCCAATACTCAAACGCCCCTACAGGATCCTTTCTCCTCACACAGACAGACAGTCCTGGTACAAGAGCTTCCTGGTGGATGCTATGGTGGTTGCAGCTGCCACCAAGAAAGAACTGTCACAGGAAAGTTCTTCGGTCCACTCTCCGGACAAGGAGTCTAGGGTGGTTGATCGGTTTGGGAAGTGAGTCTTTTCTTCAGCGACGTTTTCTATGCAAGCGCTGAATTATTTGGCACACGTCATTCGACTCCAGTGAGACCTAGTCACGGAATACGCTGTCGCCCCCAGAGTCTGTCACCAGAGGACAAGCGACTGTTCTCGGTGAAAATGTCGACTCTGAAATCAGTTTCAAACACATCCATGCGTCTTGTTTCCCATGCCATGGAAGGGGCAGCTGGGACCGGCGTAGCTATGAGGCGGCATGCTTGACTCAGACTTTGTCAATTTGCGGACCCCTTCAAGGCGTCATTCACAAATGCTCCCTTTGACGGTTCCTCCCTGTTCAGGGAAGACCGTTCGTGACACCCTGGTCCAGACCGTGAAGGACAGGAAGACGGTCTGCCATCGGAGTCCGCTTCTCTAGTCCTCAAAGATCCTTTTCTAGGAATCAGAGAGGGTAAAAAAAGATGTGGTTCCAAAAATCTCAGTTTTCCCAGGACACTCAGGACAACTCGTCCCCTAGAGGCAGAGGGGGACAAGACAGACTCCACCCCAGAGGCAGAAGGGGCCCGAGGAACTTTGGGTCTAGGGAGACCTTCTCTGATAGACCTGCACAGCAACCCTGAAGGATTGCCCGACTGTTCTACTCTGGAGACAGTTGGGGGAAGATTGTCATTCCACCTGATGGCTTGGGAGTCCATTACAATGGACCGTTGGGTGCAGCAATTAATATCCAGAGGCTACTCCATCCCGTTTGTTGCCCCACCCGTCTAACCAAAGCACCTCTCGGATGTTCCACCCAATCAAAGGGAGGCGGCAGCACAAGAAATTTCAAAGATGCTTCTCAATCGGGCCATCAAACCCGTCCCCCCAGATCAGTCTGGATTAGGCGTTTACTCCAGGTTCTTTTTAGTGACAAAAAAGACGGCTGACCTCAGGCCCATATTGGACCTATCAACCCTGAACCTGACTGTAGCTAAGCAAAAATTCTGGGTGGCCACCTTGCAGTCCATTCTACCTTACCTCAAAGGATGCGACTGGATGTACTCCATAGATCTCCAGGATGCTTACTACCATATAAAAATTTGCAGAACCTCCAGGAGATTCCTTTGCTTCTGTCTGGGAGCCAATCATTTCCAGTTCAGAGCCCTACCCTTCGGTCTCATCACAGCCCCCAGGGTGTTTACCCAAGGTTATGGCGGTCGTAGCGGCTCACCTGAGGCTTCAGGAAATTCAAGTGTTTCCTTACCTAGATGATTGGCTCCTCGCTGCTGCCACCAAGTGTCTACTTTGCATGGCCAGAGACTCCTTCCTGCATCTTGCAGTCAACCTAGGGATTACCATCAACATCTCCAAGTCCCACTTGAACCCGACACAACCCTTGGAATTTATAGGGTCAGGGCGGGACACTCTACTATTACAAGTTTTTCTCACTCTGGACAGAGTTCAGAACCTGCGGGCTCATGTGACAGTGATCCTCAGCCCCAGGATGCCAATGGTAAGCAAAGTTCTCTGAGCCCTAGGCTCCATGGCCGCAGCAATCTCAATCCTTCCCTGTGTGCACCTTCACATGTGGGTGTTTCAGTGGACCCTGGCAGTTCAGTGGTCTTGGTTAGACCTCCCCATGGACTATCCAATACGAACCAGCAGAGCTTGCAAGATTTCTCTTCTCTGGTGGCTCTAATCACCAGAAATCTTTGCAGGTCGTCCCTTCATGACACTCACAGCACAAGCCACAGTGACCACAGACGCCTCCCAGCTCGGGTGGGGGGGGCGCACTTTAGGGAGGACAGTCCAAGGCATGTGGTCTCTGACCAAGACCAGATTGCATATCAGTGTTCTGGAGATGAGGGCAGCGCTTTTAGCATTGCAAGCCTTTCATGCTGTTCTTCCTCCGGGGTCGATTGCAGTTCAATCAGACAACTTGTCTGTTGTCTGGTACATGAACAAACAAGGAGGAACCAGATCTTACCCTCTCTGTCGCGAGGCCATGAGATTGTGTGAGTGGGCGATTTCCACCTGTTGGTTTCTGATTGCAACGCACATCCCAGGACGCTCCAACATTTTAGCATACAGACTGAGTCTGGCCATCCTAATGCCTTACGAGTAGTCTCTGAAACAGTCAATAGCGGAGGAGATCTTCCTTGCGTGGGGTCAGCCTTGCTGCGATCTCTTCGCATCTCCTTCCAACACGAAGTGCAACGAGTTCTTCGCTCTGATCCCCTCACCAGGGGACTCCCCCAGAGATGCTCACGTCCATGCTTGGCCTCCCAGGTTACTCTATGCTTATCCCCCGTTACCTCTCATTCCGAAGTTGATTCAGAAAGCTTGCCAACTGGGGTGCAAAGTGATCCTCATTGCCCCATTCTGGCCTCGTCAGGTGTGGTTCCCCTTCCTCTGGTCTCATCTTCTATCTCCTCCATGGATTCTGGATCCATGCCCTGATCTCATCTCTCATCCCTCGGGCATCAGTCCGCCCGATCTGGGAAGCCTCAAGCTGATGACTTGGTTGCTCCCTTTCCATTGATTGCTAGGACTCCCGGTCCGTCATCTTCAGTAAAGAATATTTTAATGGCATCCCCCAAAGCTTCCACTAGGAAGGTTTATCGCAGCAAATGGAAACACTTCTCTATTTGGGCTTCTCAGAGGAACCTAGATCCCTTTACAGCCCCAGTTACTGCAGTGTTGGAGTTTTTGTCCTATATTTTCTAACAAGGGGCTAGTTCCTCTACGGTGAAAGTACAACTGGCAGCCATATCTAATTTTCATGTCGGCGAAAATCTGAATGCTCTGGCCTCTTTGAGATTGTGTAAAGCTTTTCTGAAAGGTACTTTTCTTTTACGTCCCCCGGTTAAGGATTCCGTTCCTCCTTGGGACCTTACCCTAGTTCTACAGGCATTGGTGGCTCCCCCCATTTGAGCCAGCAGCGTCAGTAGATTTGAAATTCCTGCCCTGGAAGACAGCTTTTCTAGTGGCCATTACTTCAGCCAGAAGGGTTTCTGAGATCCAAGCTTTGTCTGCTGCGCCCCCTTACTTGATCTTTCACAAAGACAGGGTTTCGCTCCACACGAGCCCTTCTTTCTTACCGAAAGTTGCTTCTGAATCAAATATTAACCAGATGATTAATCTGCCTGTGTTCTTTCCAAATTTCCAGAACAAGGGTAAATATAAGCTGCATTTGCTAGATGTTCATTGACAGCTTTGTTTCTATTTACACAGGACTAAACATAAGTCTGACCAGTTATTAGTGTCCTTTTACAGACCCTTTTTGGGCAAGGCCATTTCCAAGGTCTCCTTATCTAGATGGATTACACAATGTATACTGCAAGTCTGTAAGGATAAAGGTCTGTCCCTACCTGGTTCTATTAAAGCTCATTCTACCAGATCTATGACAGCTTTTACTGCCTTTTGGTCTAGGGTTTCACTGGATGATATCTGTGCAGCAGCGACCTGGGCAAGGTCACATACATTTATTTCTCATTATAAGTTGAATTTGATCTCTAGAGGGAGAGTATCCTTTGGCTCTGTGGTGCTCAGGAATATCCTTCCATGAGGGCCTCCCAGGAGTTTTGGTAGCTGGGGACTCTGTCCCACAGGTTGCAGATAAATGAAGTTAACTACTTTAGATAAAGAAGTTATGTACTCACCATAACGTTCAATCTGAGTAGTTATACTTCATTTTCTGCAACCGTCTCGCTCTCCTTCCCCCGAACCTGTTCTAGGTTAGTGCTGTTATTGAGTTGCTAATAGTCTGGATAGTGGCAAACTCGATCTGAGGGGAAGGTAGGAGATGTGAGGGATTATGGATAAGGGGAGGAGCTTGGAGCAGATGCTTAAAAAATGTTGATATGGATCTGAATACCCACAGGTTGCAGAAAATGAAGTATAACTACTCAGATGGAACGTTATGGTGAGTACATAACTTCTTTTTTCTGGTTATTCTACAGACAGAAATTCAAATGTTTTGTAGTCACTATATCCAATGTTAAAAAGGCCTTTGTCAAAAAATATATTTACTCTCCTCCATTATAACTACTGCGGTGGTGGTGCTGCGGTAGCGTTGTCGGCTCACAGTTAGACGTTGCACGTTCGATTCTCAGAGCGTCTTCTGTGCATCGACATTCGTGAATGGGCGTTCCTTCACTGAAGGTTGTGCATTAGGCCCGGCAAGCCAGCACGTAAAAATCTACTGCCAATCATTAGCGGACCGGAGTTCCGCTGTGGCGACCCCTAACTGGGAAAAGCCGAAAGACAGTTTTTACTCTCCTCCATTATAACTGTGCTACAGCCTTTGTGGGCTTTCATAAATCTTAAATGTTGATACCTACACAATCTTTCAGTGCTGTTCATTCCAAAACATTTAAATTATACATTGTGTGTAGTGGTTTGTTACGTACTAAACTGTCAAAATCATTTTCACAAGCTCTAGAAAAGACAAAGTATTGTTTAATGGGGAGTAAAACTACTTATTTTTTTTAAACAAAACTACTATCAACACTTATCTTTAAAAACATTATTTCAAATTTAACTTACAGATATATAGTTTAACATCAATAATTAAGTCCATATAACTGGTTCGCATTGTAGGAACAAAGGTAACACCTTTGGTTAGTACAATAAGTTCATGTTTAGAAAAAACATGATTTAGAGACATTAACTACAGGAAACTTCAAGGAACTCTGTACATTTATCTTCTCTTGCCTCTTCCTCTCCCCCTCTTTCTTCCTCTGTTGGAGTGAGACTTCATCGGTGTCGTTTGATTTTTGGAAATGGCACCCAGGTTGTTTCGAACATGTTCACTGTTAGTAGAAATAGTGACAGGGTCTGTGGATACACTCTCCTTTTGTATCCCTGAAGAAAGATTATTTTGAGTAGAGTTATGGAAGATCATCATCACTCCCAGCTAATGGGTTAGTATTTTTCCTATAAGTTACCATGTTCTGGAATGTGTATATTTCCATTCTCCAGATCGTTGCATGCTGTGATGTAACATGTTACATTATCATGTGTCTCTTGACACCCCTTTATAATTCAGAATGTTATCCTTGCTCTCATCAGCAGTGCTGCATTTGTATGCCCAAATAACAGCATATTGTATTTCCATGTGGTCATGACATTGAGCCAAGACTAGCATTGACACTGATTATGCTGTCTGCATTGTTTTTGCTGTCTTAAGATGAATATAATGTGAACAACTGCAACCGGTACCAGAGGTTCAGTTCTTCTACTCAACCACAGTGATAAGAGCGGGTTTAGCTCTGCTTCACATCTTGCAAGACTGTGGATACCAAATGTTTGTGATGGGGGTCCTTCATTCAACTTATGGTTTAAGTTGCAAAACTGTCACAGGGCAAACCTGCAGAAAGAAAGTTTAAGCCCGACTGTCCTAGTGGTCGGTTCATCCAGCCACTATGTACCTGAAGCTACTGAACTTTAGTGTTGGCTAATGGAGAATCGAGCCATCATGGTGGTCCTCAGCAGAAGATATGGACTGAGCAACGTGCACCTTTAGTTTCCAGTCTGGGGAGGGGGAGAAGTCCTGTGCTATTATACCTGGTCAATTGTCTGGAACCTGAGTGGAACTGCCTAATCCTGGGAAGAGATCTGTTGAGTTGATCAGTCATGGATCAGTGATATTTGGGACTGATGTCTTTCCTCATCTAGCTGTCCCCCAGACTCATTTTGGCAAGAGGGTCCTGATTAGGAAAGGTCCACCAAGTCATGATGCACCAGGGCTAGTGTCTCAGAGAAGTTAAACATCACATATGTCTTTAACTTATGGTGGGAACACAAAGTCACATGTGCACGATTGCACCCCTAGGGTGTTAGATATGAAGTCTGTGCCAGACCTAGCACAAGCCCTTCCTGAGATTGTGCCTCTCTCGTTATTTAGTTAATTTTCTATTTTGTTTTACTCCCCACAGCTGATCATCTGCTGCCCCCCCCCACCCCAGTTTCTCTTCTTGTCCACTGGGTCTGCTGGACCCACCTTAGCCTACCTCACGCTATACTTCATGCATGTCCATGACTGGTGAGGAGATTGAAGACCTTGTGACAGCATTACACTGATGTTGACTGTTTTTCATTTTATTCACCGCTCCTGCACATGAGCTGTAACACCTCAAGGGTGGGATGTACAGTTGGTGGTGGTTGCTGAAGTGCCTCTCATTTTTCAAAAGAATGATGACATCAGGAGTCTCTGCCCATCTTCTTGAAGCACCTTGCAGTTGTTTCCCCTGTCTCCACGAGGTAACTCACTGCAGCTGTGTGCCTTGAGTGCATGCATCTCCTTCCACCCCACCAGGATAGGCATGCCTATCCTCCCTGCATGCACTGTTTAAGCACCCAAGCCACTATTCAAACTTCTCCACTCTATGTCCTTGGCACAGGCTATTTTTTCTTATTTTGCATAATATGTAGCACCAGTTCTTGTTTTTTGGCACCAGTTATACACTAAACATTGTTTGATAATCATTTATGGCTAGTGGGGAGGGCACCATACCTCTATCACTGTAACTTCTTAGAAAAGTGTGAGGATCTAGACCATTGTCTCCGAAGCAGAGAGGGATAATAGTGTCACCCATGTGCTTCATCTTAGAATGGCTTATGAGGAACAGGTAAGCCTGACTTTCAACATGTTGAATGTCCCCAAAGAAGCCACAGGATTCCTAGGTTATTACTCCCCTGGAGCTAGTCATTAAAGATTCTGTGAAGCAGTCTGCAAGTGGCATGACTTTTAACCCTTTAACCCTTTTGAAACAAAGGTGTAGCTAGTTATTCTGGCACTTGGTGTTGCGTACCCCAATCTGCAAAAAAAAAAAACTGTTCCTCTCTCTGGATTTGAGTGTGTGTGTGTGTGGGGGGGGGGGGACTACCCCTCGCGTGTACTGTGGCAAACCAGATGGTAGATTGCGAGTACTAGAGAGAGACACACACACACACACACACACACCCACACAACTGAAGAGCTTAGACCTCAAATACAGTGTGTCAGCATTCAAAGTTGCTGTTGTGAACCAATACCAGATTTTCTTACACTTTGCTCCTGGGGTGGCTGCCTCCTTCACCCCACCCTAGCTGCACTTCGCTTTGAAGGTGTATGATATTTACAGTCCCTTGCCTGAGTGAATGGTACACTTGACCAAGCATCTTAATGCTAGCACTAGGACTAATTTATCAGTTTTATACACTAGATACCACAGCATTTGGCCACTCAAGGAGGAGTCTCAAGACTTGAGACAAGCATGTCAGAAGAGTTTCCTCATCTTGAATTGTAGGGTTTTGGGCTCTTAACCGTTTCCCAGCTTCAGTTCCTCAATCGTTGAGAAGGATTTGGATAAGCTTGGCGACCTACTGAAGTGTGTGAGAGGGCAGGAAATTTCTGAAACTTGACTACAATTGCTGTAGTGGACTATCATGTTTCCAAATACAGTTTTATGTGCTAAGTCTCTGATAAGGGATTCAGGCTTTTGTGTATGTGATTGTGTAGGATGGAGAGGTTGAAATCCTCCTTCCTGTAGAAGGATAAGCTCAGGAATAAAAATCATGGATGCCCATTTGTTGTGGTAGGGTGCTTCTCGGGTAGCCCACTCAGGACTAATTGATGAATTCCTTAGGAAGAAGCAGACCCTTTGGAGAGACTTTTGAGTCCTTTACCTCTGTTACCAACTTTTCATTAGAGAAGCTGTCTCTGCCTGTCTCTCTGAGTCTGTTTATTTAACTAACACCCTTCTAATAAATTGTCAGAGTTGTGGATAATACATGTGGTGCACTCTGAACGTCCATTGACTGACAATGGAGATAATTACAACAGTATTCTGCGTTTCAGGAAGATTGAGCAGCTATTTCTTGCCTTAAAAAAAGAAGCAGGCTTGTCTGTTTTCAGATCAGAATTTACCCCCAGCTGCTTGTGTACAGTGCTCTCTCTCTTGATACGATAAATACAAGAAACACTGACAGTGAAGTTAATTGCACTGAGACTTCACATTTCAGGAAAACTAATAAGCTAAATATTTTCTTTAGTTTGTTTGAAGACTGGCTGACCCAGCTTAGTGGGCATAAAGATGTGAACATCTGGTGCATCATTCAGAAGGATTTAATCTTGGCCAGTTAAAATCGTAGTTGACTGAATGTCTATAAAGAGTGCAAAATCCTTTCCCCCCCTGTTTTTGTGGATTGGAAAAGAAGGTGAGGAGATAACCAGCCTGAGAGACAGCTTATTCACTACATCATGCATAAAGGATGGGTAAACCCTGAGTATCACCCTGTCTTTGTGAAAAACAAGAAAGGGAAGAATGGCCATGAGAGCTTGAAGCTCTGAAGTTCTCCTGGCAGAAGTGAAGACCAAGGGGAGGATGGTTTTCCAAGTACAGAATTTGAAAGAAGCAGAAGAAGCTGTCTTGAAGGGAGGCAAAGTAAGCTTTTCTAGCCCGTGCTTGCTAATGCGCTATACCACTGATATATATTGTATGGATATAGATCACTTCCTGGAGAAGGAAATGCTAAAAGGCCTACTATGCTAGAAAGGCTGCCCTCATCTCTAGGATATTGATAAGATCATGCAAAGCTTCAGTTATCTTCATAGCTCCCTTATAGCCCTGGCAAATTTGGTTCCACATGTTATAGCCTCACCTGATACACAAGACCTTTGGCTTCTAGATACAAAACCAGATCTGGTATCCAATTTCCACCAGAATATCAATTCTGTAACATTGGACTTGAAGCATTTTGCTAAGGAACCTTCCTCCTGAGATGACCTAAGACCCTGTATCTCTGTGGGACCTCAGTTTTGTGCTGAAGTTGCTAGCTTGTTCTCTAGTTGAACCTTCTTCATCTGGATTAAACTGCTTTTCCTGGTAAACCTTGATTTTTTTGTAGCCATTACCTCAGCTAAACAAATTTCAGAACTGCAGTCTTTCTCCTTCAAAACATCTTACTTGATCTTTCAAAAGGATAGGGCCTCATTGAGGGCCAACACTGCCTTTATGCCTAAGGTCACTTCTGAATCCACACTAAAGCAGTCTTTCCATGTTCCAGTCTTTTCCCCTGCAGTCTAACAAAGGGGAATATTTGATGTTCTTCGTGTTTCACTGTTGCAGCCATTACATTTGGGTAATCTGTTTGCAAGTTGCCCTCAGTCGGCCTGATTAACAAAGTCTTGGGTCCTGCGTCAGTTGCTGTCCCTTCTTCCATGACGTCAAGTCATCAGGGGTATAAAACATGCAGCTGACGCCATTACATCAGTTTCTCTTGCTGTGCAGTGCCCGAAGCAGTTTGCAAGTGCTGGTCAGCCGACTCCTGAAATTTTCATTTTCGAGTTTCAGAACCGAAGTCTTCAATTTAAAGCTAAGTACCCTGTTGGGGAAACTTTTTCTTGCTCCTTACCGATGTCAGTAAGTTAATAATTGCATTACTTGTGGAAAACAAATACGTCACAAAGATTTTCATTCGTACTGTATTCCTTGCCTAGGCCCTGACCACGACGTACCTTGCTGTCACTTTTGTGCGTTATTTAATCAGCTGACTATCCGTCATCGGTATATTTTTGCCTCTAAATATTTCGGTTCTGTATTTAATTATCCAGAAATGTCGTTGGTTAGCCATCCAACTACCAGGATTCTAAAAAAACACAAAGATAAAGACAGAGACAGGCTGCCAAGGTCCAAAACTGCCGACAACGCTTCTCATAAGCCAGTCGCCAGTTCGCATCACTTGCTTTCGCAGCCCCTGATACCCACTACTTCTGATTTGCAGGCCTCTACTGAGACCCATTCGGAGTCCAGTATGCTGCGAGATACTTCAACTATGGAACCTGTGGATGTGTCTCTACCTTGGATGGGTCCGGAGCTGCTGTGCAGGTACTGGCTTCTGAGGGTGTATTCAGGCCTACTGACTTGCATATTAAATTGATGCCTCCTTCTTTACTAAGGCCTAAATCTCGATCCATGTTTAAAAAAAACGATGCCCAGGCCACATGCTCAGGCCCCTATGCCTAAAAAAAAATTATAAAGATGGCTTAAGATCTAATGACTCTAATCAGGGGTAGTCAACACCCCCCCCCCCCGCCCCCCAAGGCCTAGGGTTGAGCTTGATTATGAATCTTCTGATCAGGATTCTGTTTGTTCTGACTCTTCTGATGACCTGGAAGTGTCCTTACCTACTTATGAGGATTCTATTCCCTCTGCTTCCCCTCCTGAGGATTTTTCTTTTGGGGAAACCTTACATACTTTAAGGGAGCATTTTCACTGGGAAAGCCAGGAATTTTCTGATTCAAAAAAGAGGCTTAGGGATTTCCTCCTCCTACCTCAGCATAGACCTTTGGCTATACCTCCTGTACTAGACATTGTTGATGTTTTCTTAGAATCCAGTCTGGTCCCTGATTCCCTGCCTCCTTCTCCTAGTAAACCTGACATATACTACAGGGTTCCTGAGTCCCACAAGTTCCTTTTCAAAAATCCTGTTGCAGATCCAAAGACTATTTCGCAGGGGCCCAAGGGTATTAAGGCTTCTACTGCTAAAAATCCTACCCCTTCTGATGGTGACTCCAGGGCGCTGGATAGATGGGGTAAAAAGGTTTATACTTCAGCAACCTTGGCAATCAGAACTTTAAACTGCCAATTTCATATGTTAAAATATTAGCAACATGTCATTGAACTGCTTAAACAGAAAATTGTTAATTCCTGACTCTGAAAAATAAGGATTTACAGGACTTAATGCATTCAGCTGAACAAGTTGGAAAACATACTTTGCAATGTGCTTTTGATTCTTTAGAGGCCTCTTGCAGGGCTGCTGTTACTGGGTCTTTGCTTAGAAGGCATGCTTGGCTTAAGGAACAATCTTTGCCTGATCATGTTAAGGCTAAATTGTTGGATGCTCCTTTAAATCAGGACCGCCTGTTTGGCAACAAGGCTGAAGAAGTTCTTAAAAAGATGGAAGATAAAGCTAAATCTATGCAAACTGTTAAAATATTTTTTACAAGTGCCGCCTCCTAGATTTAGTAGGCACTGGCCTACTAAGAATTGGTCCTTTCCAGTCCCTTCCAGGTCTTCTCAAGCCAAACCCAGACACAGCAAAACCCCCTGGTTTCAGTCCCAGGGTACTCTCAGAACTAAGCAGTGTGGGGCCTCCACTTCCAAATCTGGAAATAAGACACCCCCCCCATGGTAAACAGTCTCAATGACTTCCTTTTAAAATTCCCAAGCACTTATCTTCTGACCACCCCTTTGAGGGGAAAGATTGCTCTTCATGCAAAGAACTGGGAACTCATAACCCAGGACAAATAGGTTTTAAATATAGTGTCCCAGGGATACAGATTTCATTTCCACACATTGCCAACACCAAATGAGTGGCCAAACCTTCCCCCAAATCAGTGGGCAGAGGCTCAAAAACAAGTACTTTCTTAATCATGGGGGCTATTCAGCTGGTACCAGAAGAGGAAAAGGGACAAGGTTTCTACTCCAGACTTTTCCTGGTACCCAGAAAAGAAAAATCATGGCATCCAATCCTGGACCTGTCAACTCTAAACACCTTTCTGGAGATTTCAAAATTCAAGATGCTGACTCTTCACCAATTACTTCTATGCTAGGCAAAGACACCTGGTTGGCAACACTGTATTTACATCCCACTCGGGGGATCTTGCAGAAGATACCTACGCTTCAAAGCAGGCTACACGCATTACCAGATGTTCATCGTGTTTCACTGCTGCAGTCATTACACTTGGGGTTATCCTGCCGTCAGGCGGTTCCGCAGTCGGCCAGAGTTCCAAAGTCTTGGTCCAGTGTCCGTTGCTGTCGCTTCTTCCCTGACGTCAGTGTGCCAGGGGTATAGAAGATGCAGCCGATGCCATTTTCTCCAGTCTTTCTTGCTGCGCGGTGCCCGAAGCAAAAGTTGTTTGCAAGTGCCGGTCGGCCGACTCCTGAGATTTTCAATTCGAATTTCAGAACCGAAGTCTTCAATAAAGCTAAGTACCCCATTGGGGAAACTTTTCCTTGCCTCAGACCGATGTCAGTAAAAGTTAATTGTATTTCTTGTGGGAAGCAAATACCTCATAAGGATTTTCATTCTTACTGTATTCCATGCCTAGGTCCAGACCACAACGTCACTAGTTGTCGGTTTTGTGCTAGATTTAACAAACGCACTATTAAACGTCGGTTTGATTTTGCTCGCCATTACTTTGGCCAAAGGTTTAATTATACCACGCCGTCAGAACAGCCGACGACCAGAATACACAAAAAATGCAAAGACAGGGATAAGGACAGGCATCCGAGGCCCAAAACTAACGATGAAGCCTCTTCTAGGCCAGTTGCCAGTTCTCAGTGAGGCGCTTTCGCAGCCCCTGACACCCGCTACCTCAGAGCCACAGGCCGCCTCTGACTCCCACGTGGAGATGTCTAGGCCTCTGGATTCTCAAGGTGTTGGGCCTATGGAAACTATCCCTTCAGATGGGTCCGGAGCCGCTGAGCAGGCATCGGCTTCTGAGGGTGTTTTCAGACCTTCACAGCTTACCATAAAAACTACAGCCAAGTCTAAAACTCTATTAAAGACAAAGAAACAAGTACAGCGTTCACCTGGACAGGCCTCAATGCCTAAAAAACAGATGCTCAAAATGGCCGAAGACTTAATTACTCTGATCAGGGGTACCCATCCCCTTACTGATAAAAGGCCTAGGCAGGATACAGACTGATTCCTCTGACCAGGTTTCCATTTCTTCTGATTCTTCTTCAGACCAGGGATACTCTCTAATCCCTATGAGGACTCTGATGCTGAAGAATCAATTCCTTCAGCCTCTCCACCTGAGGATTATTCTTTTGGAGAAACTTTACATACGACGAGGGAGCATTTCCATTGGGAGGGCCAGGATTACTCAAAATCCAAGAAAAGGCTCAGAGACTTTATTTTATTACCACAGCACAGACCCCTTGCTATTCTGCCAGTGTTAGATATTGTGGATGATGTGTTCTCTGAATCCAGTTTAAATCTTGATTCTTTGCCCCCTGCTCCAGTCAAGCCAGACAGGTACTACAGAGTCCCTGACTCTCACAAATTTCTTTATAAAAACCCTGTTGCTGACCCGGAAACTATTTCCCAGGGTCCCAAGGGGGTAAAAGCTTCCACGGCTAAGAATCCAGTACCCTGTGACAGGGATTCTAGAGCATTAGACAGATGGGGGAAAAAAGTTTACACTTCTGCAACTTTAGCAGTGAGAGCTTTAAATTGCCAATTTCACATGCTTAAATACCAACAATATTTAATGTCTCTGTTAAAACAGAAAATGATTACAAGTTCAGAACATCCTGACTATAAGGAAATGCAGGATTTATTGCATGCAGCTGAACAAGTGGGAAAACATAATCTGCAATGTGGTTTTGATTCATTAGAGGCTTCTTGTAGAGCAGCAGTTACAGGATCTGTGATTCGAAGGCATGCTTGGTTAAAAGAACAGTGTTTACCCGATCATGTTAAGGCTAAATTATTGGATGCTCGTTTACAGCAGGATATTTTATTTGGTGTTAAGGCAGAAGAAGTATTAAAGAAAATGGAGGATAAGGCAAAATCTATGCAAATAGTGAAGGATTTCTTACAGGTACAGCCACCTCGATTTAGCAGAAATTGGCCTTCAAAGAATTGGTCCTTTCCAGTGTCAGACAGATACAGACGCCCAAGAGGCAGATCTCAGCCCCAAGGCTCATACAGACCACGACAGTGGGGTGCTTCCCAAAAGGAGGTGAAGACAAGTCACAACATTACAGGAAACAGTCCCAATGACTTCCCCCTTCTAATGCCAAGCACTTAACTTTTGGCAGCTCCCTTAGGGGGGAAACTAGCACTTTTTTCTCAAAATTGGCATATAATCACCCAAGACAAATGGGTTCTGAATATTGTGTGTCAAGGTTACAGGTTCCACTTTCACACTCTACCAAGGTTAAAAGGAATGCCAGACCTGCCACAAAATCAATGGGCAGAGGCACAAAAACAAATTACAGCCCTCATGGACATGAGAGCTATTCAAAAAGTGCCACAACAGGAACAAGGACAAGGATTTTACTCGAGACTTTCTGGTCCCCAGAAAGGACAAAGCCTGGAGACCCATACTAGACCTTTCTACTCTAAATACTTACCTGGATGTTCCGAAATTCAAAATGTTGACACTACAGCAGCTTCTTCCCATGCTGGGCAAGAAGGCTTGGCTTGTTACTTTGGACCTCAGAGGCATACCTGCATGTCCCTATCAGACAAAATTGCAGAAGATACCTCAGATTCATAGCTGGTTCAACGCATTACCAATTCTCTGCACTGCCCTTTGGCTTGTCTACTACACCCAGGGTCTTCAAAAAGTGCCTGGCACCAGTAATTGCATTTTGCAGACAAAAAGGAATTCAAATATATCCATACCTGTACGACTGCCTTATTCAAGCAGAGAGCAAGGACATTCTTCTAAAGCATCTGGCATTTGTACAAAGGTTGCTAATTTGCCTAGGGTACACAGTAAACAAAATGAAGTCAAAACTAGTGCCCTCACAAGAGATAATATTCCTGGATGCCAGCTTAAATACAATGGCCCAGATGACTTATCTCACGCCAGACAAGCAAGGACAACTGACTCAGTACTTTCAATTGATGGCAACAAAAACCCAACTCCCTGCAAGAAAAATTCTGCAGGCCTTGGGATTCATGGCATCCTGCATGCTACTAATAACATATGCTAGACTGCATATGAGGAAATTACAATGGTACCTAAAAAGTGTTTGGACTCAGCACTGTCACAGTCTGGAAGCAGTAATACCACTAATTCCCTGCCTACAACAGGAGTTTCGATGGTGGGCACAGGCATGTCACCTCAACAAGGGACAGCCTTTCACTCTACCCACAGCCAGGCAGACACTAACAACAGATGCTTCGGATTACGTCTGGGGAGCACACATGGCAGGAAAATGTATTCAGGGCAAGTGGACCACAGACCAAATGCATCTTCACATCAATCAAAAAGAGATTTTGGCTGTACAAAATGCCCTAACAGCTTTCAAGGACCTTCTGCATCCAGGACAACTATTATTAAAGACCAACACCACAGTTATGTGGTACATAAACAAGCAAGGGTGCACTCATTCCTATCCCCTATGCAGACAAGCCATGACCTTGTGGAACACAGCTCTAACCTATCAAGTTCATCTACAAGCACAATTCCTGCCAGGAAAGAAAAATACTCTGGCAGACGACTTAAGCAGAAACATCATGGATCCTCACGAGTGGAAATTAAATCCACAAGTATTCGGCATAACGCAAAAATGGGGGTGCCCAGACATAGATCTTTTTGCCTCCCCGATTTAATTGCAAACTACAAAAATTCTGCACAAGGACTTATCACACACAAACATGGAAAGTGGATGCTCTCTCGTTCAGTTGGAAAAGCCTAAAAGTTTATGCCTTCCCACCACTGCCTCTCCTTTCAAAGGTACTCCTAAAAGCCAGACAAGAAAAAACACAGATGATCCTGATTGCCCCAGACTGGCCACGCCAGCACTGGTACCCAATCTTAAAGAACTTAGCTCAACGCCCGCCATGGATTTTACCTCAAACTCCACACCTTCTGACTCGACAAAACAATCAGATCCTGCACAGTCAGCTCAAAACCTTAAACCTGGCTGCATGGCAGATTCATTAGTCAAGCAGACAACACCTCTCTCTAAAGCTGTTATGGATGTCATTTTGGAGGCCAGGAGGCCTAGCACAAGGAAATCTTATTCAGAAAAGTGGAAGAGATTCTGTGCCTGGAACCAGGCTCAAAGCTTTGACCCTCTTGTTCCAAATATTCCTCAGATATTACAATACTTAACTGAGATGCTGGACAAGGGACTATCCTTTTCATCCATTAAGATCCACATCTCTGCCATCTCGGCTCATTACAACACAGATCTTCCTATTTTCCCTCATCCATTGCTAAAACGTACCTCAGAGGGGCTAAAAACATAAGACCACCCCGGAGAGCACCAACACCAACTTGGGGCCTCAATTTTGTCTTGGAAAAACTAACTTTACTTCCTTTTGAGCCAGCCAATTCAGCAGAATTAAAATTTGTATCATGGAAAACTACTCTGCTTCTGGCAATAACCTCAGCACGAAGAGTCTCAGAGTTACAGGCACTAATGGCAGTGGAGCCTTTCATCATTTTTCATCAAGACAGGGTTTCTTTAAGAACAAACTTTTCATTTATGCCTAAGGTGGTATCCAGTGTGGCTCTTAACCAAACTATTCACTTGCCAACTTTTTATCCAAATCCCCAGAATAAAGGGGAGAGATGTCTGCATTCCTTGGACATACACAGACAAGTACGTTTCTACTTGGACAAAACAAAAGCTTTCAGAAAAACTGAGCAACTGTTTGTAGCATATGCTGCAGGATCACAGGGAAAGGCTATTTCAAAGCAGGCCATTTCAAAGTGGATAGGACACTGTATCTGGTTCTGCTACACACAGCATGGGAAACCTGTACCTAGTAACATTAGGCCACATTCCACCAGGGCAACAGCCACTTCATCTGCCTACCTTAGAGGAGTACCTACCAAAGGTATCTTGGAAGCTGCAACTTGGAGTTCAGTGCACACCTTTACCAAGCATCATCACTTGCCTCTTTATTCTAGATCCAGAGCTGGTTTTGCCACTGCAGTGCTGCAGGGGGCCTCATAGCCACCCCAAATCCTCTGTAGAACCAGCCACCCTTTTGGGACTCAACCCATGTGTAATGACTGCAGCAGTGAAACACGATGAGCAAAGTACAGTTTTGTACCTACCATAAATGTAGATGTTCAAGTGTCTTCACTGCTGCAGTCCAGTTTACCCACCCGCCATCCCCTCTTTCTTAGCTGGGACTTATCTATACCTCTCAACCCTATACTACCTATGTGGTGTATTTGCTGGTAACAGAAGGTTTTGTTTTTTACCTTTACTGTATGTTTTATTAGCAATATGTATTGCGTACCTATTTGGGGGCACCTGACATCTGGGGCAAGAAAAACTGAAGAAAATGGCGTCGGCTGCATCTTATATACCCCTGGTGCACTGACATCAGGGAATAAGTGACAGCAGCCAACGCTGGACCAAGACTTTGGAACTCTGGCCGACTGCGGGGACCGCCTGACGGCAGGATAACCCCAAGTGTAATGACTGCAGCAGTGAAGATGCTCGAACATCTACATTTATGGTAGGTACAAAACTGTACTTTCTCTGCACTGCCCTTTGGCTTGTCTACTGCACCCAGGGTATTCACAAAGTGCCTGGTTCCAGTTGCAGGCAAAGAAGTATTCAAATATACCCATACCTGGACGATTGTCAAATTCAGGCAGAAAGCCAGGCCATACTTTTGAATCATCTGGCGTTTGTAAAAAGGATTTTAATTTGTCTGGGGCACACCATAAACGAAAAGAAATCACAACTGGTACCCTGTCAACAAATTACATTCCTGGGAGCAAGCTTGAATACAACTTCCCAGATGGCTTACCTCGCGCCAGAAAAGCAAATTCATTTGATAACCTATTTCAAACAAGTGGCCACAAAAAAAACCCTGCTATCTGCAAGACAAATACTGCAAGCCTTGGGGTTCATGGCCTCCTGCATTCTTCTAATTCCATATGCGAGACTGCATATGAGGAAACTACAGTGGTATCTAAAAAGCCTATGGAGTCAACTTTCTCACAGCCTAGAAAAAATGATTCGTATCTTACCTTGCCTACGCCTAGAGTTCCTCTGGTGGGCAGAGGCCTGCCACCAAAGCAAGGGACTAGCATTCACACTACCCCCTGCCGCTCAAACCCTAACAACAGATGCTTCAGACTATGCATGGGGGGCTCACCTGGCAGGGAAGTGGGTTCAGGGCAAATGGAACCTAAGTCAAATGCACCTACATATCAATCAAAAAGAAATGTTAGCTGTACAGAATGCTTTGACAGCCTTCAAGGACTACATTCTTCCAGGACAACTAATGGTAAAGATGGACACCACCACGGTTATGTGGTACATAAACAAGCAGGGTTTACACATTCCTACCCCCTCTGCAGACTAGCCATGGCATTGTGGAACACAGCCTTGAGCTACCAAGTGCACCTACAAGCTGAATTCCTGCCAGGAAAACTGGCAAACGGACTAAGCAGAAACCTCATGGACCCACACAAGTGGAAACTGGAACCAAGAATTTTCAACATGTTGACAAGCGGGTGGGGGAGCCCAGGCATAAATCTATTTGCCTCACCCCAGAATTACCAGTTTTGCACAAGGACTCCCCACAAACAAGCCTGGTAAGTGGATGCTCTGTCCTTCAGCTGGAAAAACCTATCGGTCTATGCCTTCTCCCCACTGCCTCTGCTCTCCCAAGTTATACTAAAAGTCAAACAGGACAAACCAAGGATGATTTTGATTGCTCCAGACTGGCCGCGCCAGCACTGGTACCCCCTCCTATGCAATGTGTTGCAGTTATCTCCATGGCACCTGCCTCAATCCCCTTCCCTGCTGTCTCAGCAGGAGAACCAGATTCTGCACCCTCAGCTTCCAACATTGAACCTTGCAGCCTGGCTAATTACTTAAACTCACCCTTATCATCCCACAGCAAACCTGTGATGGATGTCATCTTAGAGGCAAGGAGGCCTAGTACTAGAAAATTTTATGCTGAAAAGTGGAAAAGATTCTGTACCTGGAACCAATCTCAAGGGATGAGCACAGCAGCGCCCAATTTACCTCAGATTTTGCAATACTTAACTGAGATGCTTCACAAGGGCCTGTCTTTTTCCTCCATTAAAATCCACACCTCAGCCATTTCAGCTCATAACACAGAACCTCCCCTCTTTTCTCATCCTCTGCTCAAGCAGTACCTCAGAGGGGCCAAAAATTTGAGACCACCCAGGAGAGCTCTAACCCCCCTGCCTGGGACCTTAACTTTGTACTGGAGAAACTCAATTTACCTCCTTTCGAGCCAGCTGCTACTGCAGACTTAAAATTTCTCTCTTGGAAAACAGCTTTCCTTTTAGCAATCACTTCAGCCAGAAGGATATCTGAATTACAGGCCCTTATGGCAGTGGAGTCTTTCATCATCTTTCATGCAAATGGGGTGCGACTCAGGACCAATCCATCCTTCATGCCCAAGGTGGTATCCAGTATGGCTCTTAATCAGTCCATTCATTTGCCAACCTTCTTTCCCAATCCACAGAACAAAGGGGAACGGATTCTACATTCTTTGGATGTGACAGACAACTTAGATTCTACTTGGACAGGACTAAACCTCGAAGAAAATCTGAACAACTGCTGGTAGCATTTGCTGCAGGGGCAGATGGGAAGGCTGTTTCAAAACAAACAATTTCTAAATGGATAAGCCATTGCATTAATTTCTGCTATAAGCACCATAGAATACCTATCCCACAGGGGATCAGATCTCACGCCACCAGGGCTGCATCTACTTCTACAGCTTTTCTCACAGGGGTTCCTACCAGGGACATCCTAGAAGCTACTACCTGGAGTTCTGTACATACTTTCACCAAGCATGATCGTTTACCTTTTTTTTTCCTAAATCAAGAGCTGGCTTTGCCACTGCAGTCTTGCAGGGCCGTATAGCTGGCCTTAATGCTATGTAAACGCCTCCTCCCAACCATAGCTTTGGGAATCTACCCAAATGTAATGACTGCAACAGTGAAACGCAAAGAACATAGTACAGTTGCGTACACTTACCATAAATGTAGATGTTCGAGTGTATTCACTGTTGCAATCCTGGTTACCCTCCCTCCAGCCCCCTAACTTGTTCTGGCTATACCTCTACTTCCCTTTCCTATGCTTAAAAGCCTTTTTGGTGTATTTGCTTTTTGTTGGAGGTATACCTTTGTGTTTTTATGTTTATTTGCTCCCCATTAGGGTGGCACTTGACATATGGGGCAAGAAAAACTGATGTAATGGCGTCGGCTGCATGTTTTATACCCCTGACGACCTGACGTCATGGAAGAAGGACAACAACCGACGCAGGACCCAAGACTTTGTTAATCAGGCTGACTGAGGGCAACCTGCAAGCAGATTACCCAAATGTAATGACTGCAACAGTGAATACACTCGAACATCTACATTTATGGTAAGTGTACACAACTGTACTTTAGACTTTCATGGGTGTTCATAGACAGTTGTGTAGTGTTTCACACCAGCCACAGCCTTGTAATGTACCAAAACTATGAGAAAAGACCAACTTTTCATCTTCTGTTTACCTGCTAACTGGAATAAGAAGGTATACAGTTTCCTGTCCCAGTTGGCTTTCTTACCTGTATTACATTTATGTACCAATCAAGCAACATGCCTTTGATATCCAAACCTAGGGCAATGCTCTCTACAAGATGTGTTGCAGCTTCTGTTGCATGCTTCAGAAATTCCTTGTTTGATATTTATGTTGCTGTGACCTGGGCTACTCTCTATATATTTGTAAGATACTGTAAGTTGGATGTGATCTTTATGTCAAAGTCCTGATTCCACCCTAGCTGGGAATTCTGTCCCACAGGTTGAAGTGAATGGACTGGATAATATAAGATACAGAAATTATGCACCTCCATAATGCTGGATCATCTTTATCGCTGGTCTGCCCATTTTAACAACCCACCCTCCAAATTCACAACACTTGTCTCACTGGACAAACCTAGTAGACCTGTCCTGAAGTCTGTCCCCAGTTCCACTTTGTTTTCCTGTTTCCTCGTTCTTCATCCTTATGCTTTAGACAGCAGTTTTGATTTGAGGAGTACAGGGGAAACGGGTGCATCATGGAAGCTGGGAAATAGCTCAAGCATTTCAGAGCAGCTGCATTTTCTGGGTCATATCCATCTGACAGTGAATTCTTACAGATCAAGGTGGATGGACTAGGATAATGAAGATCCAGCATTATGGTAAGTGCATAACTTCAATTTTTCTTGTGTGTGTTATTCAGAAAAATAGCTTGATTTGCTAAAATGCAAGTAACGTAACAGTAATAACTAAACTGGAATCGCTATCAGAAAAAAAAAAAGAAAACATTTAAATTCATTTTTTGAGGGAGAAGTAAATAAAATGTTAGCAACATGTTAAACCTAGCTTGTTTTAAATTTGCAGCATAATAGTATAGGCACTGTTCTGGAGACCGAATAATTGTCTGTGTGTGTGCACTTTTGTGCATATCTGTTGTTTTGTAGATACAAAATTAATTTTTATAGTTATTGTCTCTCGTGTAGAGAATGTAAAAAAAAATGCAGTGCCATTTCCTTTGTTGGGAGTAGGTTTTAAGTGGTATCTGACTGGTTTAACTTCAGCTTAATAATGGTAGTAAGATCACAAATAGATATTATACAGGATGATTAAATGCAGTTTTCTGTCATCACGTACTATGGGCATTCATATCAAATTGTATATTTCTAGGTTTGATACTTTTTCTTAAGCTTTAGTTCTTATTCTCTGCATTCCCTAATGTAGTGATTTATCTGTATACTATTCTGTTGAGTTTTTGTGTGTCCTTGTGCCACATCGTATACTGGCTCTTCCCCCATCTTCATGCACAGAGGGATGGACCCCAGGATACTAAGGTTTGGTCAACAGTCCTGGCTCCTTAGTCTTTGGCTGTAACAATAAAAAATGTGTGATGTTTTGTTGACTAACCTTCCCAAAGAATGGAAGAGTGACAGTGCCATGGTTGGTCCTGCAAACAGCTTTGGTAAGTAAAGAGTAGGAGGAGTGGTTAGAGCACCCATTAACAAGGATGGGGGGAGACACTGTCATATCTGCAGGATTACATTTGCAGATCATGAGTGAGGGGATAAGATTAGTGTTTGGGCACAAATTCCCAAATTCTGTGTAGCAGCAGGAAGGTGTTGCACTGGAATACCCCAGTGTGCTCTCCTTTCCTGTTCTGAACCAGTCCTAGAGAACAGTTAGTTCCAGGCATCTAGAGGTTGAGGAGGGGGCACCAGAATAATGGTTGGGAGACCCCCCCAAAAAAAAGGCCCCCCTTAGTTGCTTCACTTTGGTTTTGAACATGCACTTGCAAAACATTTTTCTTGAACTTTTCACAAGTGACAAATGCAGAATAGTTTAGGACATGTATGTTGTATATTTATTGTATTTTGACTTAATACAAAAACAGAGAAAGAATGTTGTCTTATTTCCATGCCAAACTCTATTGTTGATACATATTTCAAACACTTTTTTTCTTTTCTTTCAAAGAAGAGGCTAACAAGCCTAGAGGTTTTCTTTAACATCTTTTTTTTGTGCTGCTGTGTTTGGAGAACTTTTTCATAAGTTGAAGTGGCAAGTTCTGCTTTGTGCTATCACTGCTGGCTATAAAAGGTTTTGCATTTTAAGAACTAATTGGATGTACGATATTCTTTCTATGAAAGAGACATTTATGTGTAATAATATATTAATGACAAATTTTGAAAGTCCTGGATGTTGAAAATGTAGTTCTTGGCTTGTGTCTTTCATAAAACAGAACAGTGCAGAAAAGTCACAGAGATCGGATTTTTGAAAGTCCTTAAAAATTCCAGATCTGCAAGAGAGATGGCATAAATTCCCATTGCAACATTCTACCCAACATATGTAATTTAAGTGATGCACTCAGTTTTTCTCCATTTCCTCTGATAAGCTGTGACTGTGTACCCCTATCTGCACCCCATTTTGTGGTTCAGGTAAATAGTATTCTGAATGGGACCAGGAGTGTTGCAGCTGTGAAGCAATACATGAAATGCATGCTTTTTTTCCCACAGTTGTATTTATTTCTGACTTCAGTTAAAGCTGCAGTTTATTAATCATAAGCTACAATTTAGAACTGTATTGATTATAGTTGCACTTCAGAATATAGCCAGTTTTTGGTTTGAGTATGTCAGTAAACTTTATAACGTCAACTAGAGTGATACAAACTAATGACCACATAGGGCAAAACTGGTGTTATGGCATCTTAAATCATGCTACAATTTCAAGTAATTGTAATGTAATGTAGTCCATTGTAATTTCCTCCTGATTTTCATTTTTGTATTTGTGAGAGGAATATTTCCTCAGTGACTGAGAAGTGCTAACAAACATTTTAAGTTCTAATTTTACTGCACTAATACTGCTTGAAAGAATGGTGTGTTAGAAGATGTACAGTCATTAAAGAAACTTTGAATTTTAATTATGTAAGTGTTGTGCATTTACCTAACAGTGTTTAAGTTAAAAAAGAGTAACACAAGACTGTACCATCTGTTGCAGTATTATAATAAATGTCATCCATCCGATATATTTTGTGTTTGAATTTCTGCACTGTACCTTCAATTACATGCTTTGTTAGATCTTCCATGGATTTGTTTTATTCATAGGAGATTAGTAGGCTAATGACTCGAGCCCTTACAAGCCTATCCAATATTACCTGAATTTTACCCAATTTTTGATCCCGAAGGGCTAGAGGATAGCTTAGATTTGTGCCTGTGTCTTTGACTGTTTTACAGACTGCCCCTGTCCAAAAGAGACATGGGCTCCACCCCGTTAGTGAAATCGATTCCCCCATCCATTGATCCAAACTGTTTGAAGAGGTATCAGAGTGAATTTTAGCATACTTGTTATGGTGACCTCGAGAACGTTATGTGTAGTGGGATGTTTGAGTCCCAACATCCCTATTCATCATGGAAGAATGAAATACACAAAACACAACAATAAACTAGCAGATATAGTTACATCACCTTTGTTAGTAACTTGTAATAAATTATTGTAAGCTTATGGTAATGCCAGCTGATACCTGGGTTTCATTTTTGTAAAGGTCTTGTGGAAAAGGCTGGCTGTTTATGAATAAATCATCACAAAAAGTGTGTTAGTCACCCTCATCCTAATACAGAAAATATAATCAGACTGAATGCTCCAGACTTCAGGAGGACTGACTGATTGAGTCTGTAGCCACTGCAATGCAAGAGGCCTGAAGTGCCAGCAAAGCACAGCAGAGTTGGTCACTCGTATCATGCATTTATTTAACAAAAAAAAGGGGAGGGGGGGTCCAGTTCTGCTACTTTTAGCCATTAGGAAATGGTTATTTAAAAAAATAGCTGTATTATTATTATGGATTCAACTTAATGCTGTCAGCTTTGAAATGTTCTATGGATATATTGTTCTTTTGTAAAATTTTAGCAAGAAGAGAATAAAGTCCCATTCCTAGCTATCCTACAGCAATTTAGCAAGTTGTACTTAGAATATAGAACTGGCAGACTGTCCTATAAATACACTGCTATCATGCCCAAACACGTAAAAGAAGCAGTCTCAAATTGATTTGACAATTGTTTGATGCAGACCTTTTCTAAGAATGTAAAGTTGCTGAAAAAAAACATGGGAGGAAATGTGGTAGCTAAAGTGCAACCAAAATTGCTGTTCATGCTGATAGACAAGATAAAAGGGAGTCACAGAAAGAAAGGCAGACTGTTTTACCAGAAAAGAAGGAAGATGGCCTTGCCTCACTAACAGTTAAAAATGAAAGTTTGTTTGTCTTTTTGGCTTTTCCCGGTTAAGGGGTCACCACAGCGGAACTCCGGTCCACTAATGATAGGCAGTAGATTTTTATGGTGCCAAGTTGCCAGCCCGATGCCCAACCTTCAGCGAAGGCATGCCCATTTACCCATGTCTTGGAGGCCACTCGACCGTGGGGAGGACGTGCAGACTCCACACAGAAGGCACTGCAGCCAAGAATCGAACAGGAGAACCTCTTGCTGTGAGGCAACAATGCTACCGCTGTACTATCGCGGCTTAGAACAGTTAAAACAAAGGTATAATGCTTAAATACAACATGCCATATAGACATAGATATGCAAAATGTTCACAATTTTGGCATAAATAGTGCTTGTCCTCCACCCCCATTCACATGAGATCACCAAAACAGCTGACATTTGATGCACATTTTTTTCATATGGTTTGTTCTTCAAGGGAGAACACTGCATTAGGCTTTTGTCTGTTGTGTCTGGTGAGTGGCATTAATTGCCCTAACTTGCCAGGTGTAGCTGAGTTGCCCTTGTTGTTTCAGAACAGCTAAATCTATGAGATGATCTTCCGCCCTAATGTGCACTGTAACTGATGTCAAGCAAGGTATTGCTTTCAGTGCTTGCTGCAGGAAGAGCCATGTGCATACAACAGCTTGTAACTAGAAATGCTTCTAAAATCCATCCAAGTTGGCTACCTTATAAAGGCATATTTAAATTAATTAGGTACTCAACTGAATTTTAAGTCCAGAATTGTCTGTTTTCATCTGATTCAACATGTTGGTTGTCTTATCCAGTTGGGCTCTGACCTCGGCACCTTATGGCATAGTATTGGATCCAAGAGCTCTCAGTCCTTCCTTATCCACAGTTCCTGTCTCCTGCCTGAATTACCTCAGATCTCGCTTGTCACATGGCTAACCAGACATGGTGCCTGAGAGCTTCATCCTGTTTTCATGATAAGTGAAAATTTTATTCCATCCTTTAACTTATTGATAAGATTTCTTAGAGATAAGTAGTGTTACTGTGTACTATTTAGTACAGTTTATAGAAAGAGTAGATTTTCCTAGTACCTCACTGTTTATAGTACGTTTGCTTCACTTTTAGGACTAGATAGGTTGATAATAGATATAGTTAAAAATACAGTACGTTTATGTTAATATAGATGCAAAGTTTTCTTCTAATGTCGAAGAAGTCTATAGACTTCAAAGTGTTCCTCTTGTGGGCATAAAATCCCATCTCAAGAACCACATTCTCTGCATGTGTACTTTTTAGGGCATTCCCACTTGCAGGACGCCTGCAGTATTTGTGCTGCTTTTGGCAAAAGGGTTCTCCAAGGAAGGAAAGAGAAATTGATTTGGAAAGGGCTTCTTCCTCCTCAGACAGGGTCCAAAATGTCTTTGGATCTGAAGTCTCCCTTTACCTCTCCTTCCTCCGAGAAGAAAAGGGAAAAAGAGAAATGTCAAAGGAAAAAAGAGAAAGGCAGACAAAAGGACAAACGGTCAGAAAAGAGACAAGAAGAATGACCTGACAAACTGAAGAAAAGGTCTCCAGATCCATCTGGTATTTTGGGTCCAGCACCTAAGATGTCGAGGCAGTCAGATCGTACTGCTTTCAGGATCTGAACTTCCTCCCTGAAAACTTCCTTTTTTGGGGGGAAATTAGCCATAGTCTTCCCTCCCTGATTCATCAAAAGCTTCCATGAAGGCTTATATTGATCTACTAGAAGCCTTACTGAATTAGTTGTCAACTGCATGAAGTTTGAGGATCCCTGAGGAAAAGACTAGGATCAGACCCTTCGACACCGTCCATATTATTTCTGATGTCATCTCACTTTTTGGAATCTGACACACATGAGATCCAGCCCTCACCACAACCACCACCCCCCTGCTGTACCGGCATTGGATCGTATAGCCCTGGAGACTTCTAATTCTTCCCTCACTTTCTTGATGCTGATGCACTCTGGTTGCATTGTCCCCCCAGAGTTTGAGTCTGGGTCCTGACAGTGGAGTCTGCTCAGAGGTTTTCGGAGCTGTCCCTACCGCTCGGGTCTTCGGCCCTGGATAGCTCAGTTCTGAGGTCCTCCTCAGAGACATCCACCTTTGGAGTCAAGAAGGCTACCAATTCCGCATTTATGAGTGGTCCTTCCTCTGGCTTTTGTGGCTGTGGAGAGCACCTTGGCTGGACCAAGAAGACTGATGCATGCATAGAGTTTGGATCTGTCCCAACTCCCGCTGAAACTCTTCCTTCTTCCTCTCATTCTAGAGGATAGGGACAAATGGATCCAGTTAACTTCAAGACCACTCACTGTTCGAGCCCCACAATTGATTCCAAGGTACCTCTCTATGATTATAGGCAGTTTCTAGAAGACTCTCGTACCACTGAAGGATTATAGGCAGTTCATAGAAAACTCTCCTGGCACTAAAGAACTTTAAAGAGAGAGAGTGAGCAAGCTTGATGCAGCCTCAAGGAAAGCTTGCAGGACCTGTTTTATTTGTGGTAGTAGTGGGTAAAATTGATGTGTGGCTATGTGTCAGTCCTACAGATATTTATAATTGCAAGAAACTGTATCCTACAAAAATATTGTCATATTTTTTTGTAGTTCGTGATGTAAGAGGCATTTTTTATAAAGGTGTTTTGGGAGTTATTTTGCAAGATGTGTATTGGATTAAACGTAGACCCTCACTGCTGAACTAATTTTACATTTTTTGGTTAAAACAAGACATGCTGACATACATTTGGCTGAACCCATATGCTGGTACCAGAAACTTCCATAAGTAATGGTAAACAAAATCACCAGAGAAAGCAATAGAACATCCCACAGCATTAATAATGTTGTAAAGATCTGTTTTCTCCTTACTCTTTATTATAAATGAGTAATTCTAAAGTCATTTCCACAACATCAACAAGCATTTCTTAATTGTAGATATGTCCTCCGAAACCACCTGACCTCCACCTTTGCCACCATCAGGTAAACTTATGTACACTGGCAGCCAAAAGCACTGCCTCAGTAGCTCCTAAATTACTAATGACCAGACTATGTTATCCCCCAGATCTTCCACCTTAAACCAGCTACACATGATGGCAGATGGCCTGAAATTCACTTCATCCTACAGCCCTTCTCATGGAATGATGGCCAGCTGATGACCAAACTAGAATGAATGAATGCCTGTCCAGTAAACTGTATGTGTGTGTTTATTGCTGTTGTAAATGGATTTTATTCACTGTCTTCATATGCAAATAAAACTGGGTCTTCATATTTATATTACCTCACAGTGCTAGATTTTGTTTTATTTCATTAATAGCCAATTGACCTACAAAAGATGCTCTGCCATAAGTAAAAATAACACATGTTGACCTTTCTATAGAGTTTCAGATGTCATATAATTTTTTCCAGACATTTTGTGCAAATTGTGAGCAAGCCAAAGCTGTTAAAATACCAGTTGATTTGCTACTGTTTCAAGTGGCAAGAGCAACTCAGGGTAAAAAGTGCTAGTGCCTAAATAAGCTGAAAAACTTGTGTGGCCATTTTCCATTTATTTTTGTGGGTTTGCATCTGGCTGCTTGGGAACTGATGCTTTTGCTTCTCTTCTTGTGTCCCTAAATTGGGATAATTATTTAGGTCAATACATAACAGACACAAGGAGCACGGTTTGATTTTGACCTGTCATCAACTTTTTTTTTTTTTTTTTTTTTGCTTGTTTTTTGTTTTTAAGGGGGTTGGTATACTGGTTAAGATTTTATTTGTAATAATTATAGAAGTGATGGCATGATATGTGGCATTACACGTTTCATTTTTGTAGGACCTGATTATTTAAGGATGCAGTTTTAAAGTTTTGCTTTTAGTAGAAATGAGAAGTTCACTGTAGTCTGTGTTGGAAACAGATGCTGCAAACACCATCTAGCATTAATTTTGACAGCTTAAAATGTAAGCTCCAGAGCTGTCTCCAGAAGTGGATCTTGAGAGCTGTACGTTGTTCCCCTGTCATCTTTAGCTGCTTTAGGCTTAGCAGCTCCATGCCCACAGGGCCAGTAGCTTCTAGATGGCTCACTCTATATGTGGCCTTTTCAAAAGGGGATTGAGACATTTCAAGTTTATCACATTCTCAAATTGTATGTAGGGTGGAATCAAATAATCTCTCAAATTCAAGGGCATTTTTAGGTACATAATTTAATTTTACTTATATTTGTAGTGTCTGCTGTAACTTTTTACTTTATTATTTTGAGTTCTCTTCTGAAAAGGGAAGCATCTGACATTTAGACTCCACAAAGATCAGATGTGCAACAAATAGAAAAAAAAAATGAATTGCCCCACTTGGGAATGGGGATGCATGCAAAATATACTAGTGGTTAAATACGTGGATTAATGTTGCAATTACCTAAGCTGTATGGGTGTTACTGCCAGCTTCCCAGAGCTTTGGGGCCCCCCTTACACCATGTACTCTGTCAGCAGCACATGAGGTACTCCATATATGAATATATGACAGTTGGAGCACAAAAACGCTGCCAGCGTGTGTACTTCATTGGCAGACCCCATGATTCTGTCAGTCTGCCAGCAATCTTTCAAGAGCTGGGCAGGTAAGTGGAAACCTTCCTACATTTATTGAAATTTGTGTGGAAAACTTTTTTCTGTCGAAAAATGCTTCTTGTGCTGAGAAAAGGAGTAATTGGAACTGCCGTTTTACTTTGGACCACCTTAGCACAATCACATCTTATCTCTACCCTACTGTATGCTTCCTCTATTTACACTAATCTCTCTAAAAGCAACCTGAAAAAACTGACTACATCCTACCACAATATAGCTCGTTTTGCCACAGCATCCCAGTACAGAACTCACCACTGTCAAAACTTAAAACACTTACACTGGTTAGAACTATCTAACAAGCTTATCTATCAACAACTCTTAATTACACATAACATTCTATATCAACCATCAAAAACACCTGCTCTCAGTAACCTCTTGACCCCCTACAATAACTTGAAACAGCTGCGATCTGCCGAAAAGCTACAAGTCAACACAACTAGAATTACAAATTCTGCAGGTAACTGCCTATTCTCCAACTCAGTAGGGAAAATATGGAATAACCTCCCTCACACATTACCTCTCTAGGCTCCTTTCATCTTTTTAAAAAACAACTTCTTTTACATCTGAACAACTTCTGGCTCTGCTCTTGTACCAGTCCAGACTAATCTACTTTCTTCTTTCTACTATCATATTTCCCTATTTCAAAATTGCAATCTTTCTCTGTGATCACAAATGACTTAATAACTGTACTGTTACTACTGTTCTCTTAAAAAAAAAAAAAAGAAAAAAAAAGGGGGTACAAACAATGTCTTTTACAAGTATGTATATACATTTTAAAATATGTAATACCCCATCCTCACAAATTGTAGTGTAAAGAATTAATGCCTTTCTCAATACATAGATAGCACTATGTGTTTTTTATTACTTGATCTAGACTAATATGTATGCATTGTTGCTTAAATGTTTAATTTCTATAACCTTGTTTTTATCTGTGGAGCTTTTCTCCCCGGGCCTCCACTGAAAATGGAAATTATCCAGCTGGACTAGCCCGGTCAACAAATGTAAAATAAAATAAAATAAATAAAATAAACTTTGAACGAACTGTCATGTTGGTACTTGTGTAAACCTTTTGTGAGAAAAAGTTTAATTTTAGGCTAAAAATCTAAGAGTGTTTGCAACAGGACATCATACTTGTGAGAGACTTCCAGTGGTTTACTTACCTCAGAACCACTTCTTCCCACATTGCTTAACTCTTCATGGTTCCATGACCCATGTTTCAGACCTTACTGGTGGAGCAGGAGGCCTATCTCCAGAGTTGCATCTTCCCCACTGGACAAAAGGTAACCTATTAAGGAGTATTCAAGGTCAGACCTCCTTTGAGGCTTACTGATGGAGCAGGAGTTGGTCTCAGCAGTTGCATCTTCCCCACTGCGCAGAAAGGGAAAACTTATTAAGGAGTATTCAAGGGTCAGACAACCTCCTAGTTTACCTCAGCCATTGGTGGGTGACTACTGTGACCATTTTTTGTTCCTCAGACCATGTATCTCTTTTTCCCAGTTCCTCTTGGTGTAGACTTCAAAACTGTAGACTTCAAAGCCACCAAAGACAAGAGGTAACAACGTCATCTGCACCTGTAGAGATGCCCATGGTGGGTAAGGGAGAGCCAAGGGAAGGGGCAGGTGAAGGGTCTTTGCTTTAACAAGTAGGAGGTTGTGGATGCCATATCCATTGTGCCTAAAGGTCAGGCTTTGTACAGGGGAAAGTGCTCGGTGGGGTTGGGGGACTTCCAGTCTCCTGTTTCTGTTTCCATGGACAAGACAGATTTACTGCGTGCCAAAGAATTGATTACTTTTTTGTCTACACCTTCAGAATCTTCAGGCAAGGAAAGAGAGTTCCTTTTCATTATGTCAATGAACAGCCAACACCAACTGGAAAAAGACTGTTTAATGTATGAAACCACAGTAAATCATATTGAACACAGACCGGTTTTGGCCCAATGGCCTTTCTCAATGTATAATTCAAACTGCAGTCATCCATTATTGTTTTGAGCCTTTGCACCTGCATCCGTGCAGAAATCTTATGGTTGCCTACGTGTTCCTTTTCATTATGTCAGTATTTTACAGTCAGAAGAACAGTCATTGCAAGAGGAGGGGAGAGTATTTCAGCTGTTTCATCCCAGTCTTTTCATTCTGATTTTGAGGAAAGTATAGCTTCAGACTTCCCTGTTTCAGAAATTTCTTTCACATTTTTTCTAATATTAAAGAAGTTTTGGTGGGATCAGAATGGGATTTTTGTGGCACAGAAAATGTATTATGATTTATTTCAGATACTGATGCCTAAGGCTGCACCATTCCTGTGTTGCCTCCTTTAGATAGTGTTTTTCTTACTGTATCCAGTCTTCCTATCAACCTCCTGCTTCTAAGCGGTCAGGCTGGTTATAAAAGGTGCCCCAGACACACAAGTACTTCTTTTCCAATCCTGAAGCAGAGACCCAACATTCATCTCTCTCTCTCTACATTTTCTGCTGCTAAACGGGTTGCAGTTACTAACCCCTTTCCTTTTGACAAAGATGGGAAAGCAATGGCTATATTGGAGAGTTAAGAATGTACAGAAGTTAATTGTTAACTTTCCTTCTGAGGTAAAGAATCCACTAAGTATTTTTGTAACAGCGGTTTCTCGGGTGACTTAAGCATATTCTAAAATGTGTTTGATATTCCTGTTTTTTTTCTTTGAGTGGCTGCTTCTGGATGAGTTTAAATGGGACTTGTTTTACCTCATTTTCAAAATCTTACTGATGGTGATTAATCTGAGATTATAAAATTTCCCTTAAAGAGACTCTGTTGGCCCATCTGCAGCTTAAGGTGCTTAAAGAAGTATAGTGAAAGGGCAAAACTGATTTAAGGACTGACTCAGATTTTTCAGTCCTCTTTTTTTCAGATGAAATAATTTTGCATCCAACTCTGTGCCCTTTTCCATTAAAAAGCATTCCTACCATGAAAGAAAGCTCCTCTTGTGGGCTCTGAAGGATTAATGGTCAGCTAAACTTTCTCCGTTACTGGGAAGATAAGTTATTTTTGGGAAATAGGAATGTTTTTTGTAAAACCTTTAATCTAGCGGGAAATGTTTTATCGACTGTCACATGACTTTTACTCATTATGAGCATTACTTTTTACTTTTGATGGAAAACATTATTAAAACTTATTTAAAACTATTTTGTCTGAAAGTTGTTTTAAATTACTTTCCCCTGGAAATAAGTCATCTTTTTTGGCTTCGCCATGAAGCAACTTACTGATTCCTTAGATGTTCTTCGTGTTTCACTGTTGCAGTCATTACATTTGGGTAATCCTGCTGGCAGGTTGCCCTCAGCCGGCCTGAATTCCAAAGTCTTTGGTCCTGCGTCGGCTGCTGTCACCCCTTCCCTGACGTCAGGGGTATAAAAGAAGTAGCCGACGTCATTTTCTTCAGTCTTCAGTCTTTCTTGCCGCACGGTGCCCAAAGCAGAAGCAATTCACAAGTGCCAATCGGCCGAATCCTGAGATTTTCATGTTTGAGTTTCAGATCCGAAGTCTTCAATAAAGCTAAGTACCCCGTTGGGGAAACTTTTTTCTTGCTTCAAACCAATGTCAGAAAAAGTTAATTGTATTTCTTGTGGTAAGCAAATACCTCATAAGGATCTTCATTCTTACTGTATTCCTTGCCTAGGCCCCGATCACAATGTTACTAGTTGTCGGTTTTGTGCTAGATTTAACAAACGCACTATTAAGCGTCGGTATGATTTTGCTTTAAACTATTTTGGACGCCAGTTTAATTATCCTGAAATGTCGTCGGATAGCCATCCTACTACCGGAGTTTTCAAAAAATGCAAAGAAAAGGATAGAGAAAAACAACCGAGGCCCAAAACCGACGACAAAGCTCCTAAGCTAGTCGCCAGTTCTCATTGAGGCACTTTCGCAGCCCCTGACGCCCGCTACTTTAGAGTCGCAGGCCGCTACCGACTCCCACTTGCCGCTGGATACTCAAGGTACTGGAGCCTCGGACGCTAATCCCTCAGATGGGTTCAGAGCCGCTGAGCAGGTACCGTCTTCTGAGGGTGTATTCAGACCTAAACATCTTTACATTAAAACAACCTCCGCTTCAAAGACTAAAGCACCTTCTAAAGCAAGGAAACACACTCAAGAGCCACGTGGACAGGCCTCTATCCCAAAAAACAGATGCTCAAAATTGCCGAAGACTTGATTACCTTGATCAGGGGTTCCCATCCCCCTCCTGATAAGAGGCCTAGGCAAGACACTGACTATGAATCTTCAGATCAGGTTTCTATTTCTTCTGATTCCTCTTCTGATCAAGGATATTCTCTTCCCCCCTATGAGGATTCTGATGCTGAAGAATCTATACCTTCAGCATCTCCTCTTGAGGACTATTCCTTTGGGGGAAACCTTGCATACCATGAGGGAGCATTTCCACTGGGAGAGCCAAGATTTTTCTGAATCTAAAAAGAGGCTCAGGGATTTTCTTTTACTACCTCAGCACAGGCCTCTAGCCATTCCACCTGTTAGACATTGTAGATGATGTGTTTTCGGAGTCTTGCCTGACCCCTGACTCCTTACCCCATTCCCTGTTAAGCCTGACAGATATTACAGGGTTCCTGACTCTCACAAATTTCTTTTTAAAAGCCCTACCGCTGACCCAGAAACTATTTCACAGGGACCAAAGGGAGTTAAGGCTTCCATGGCAAAAAACCCAACCCCCTCTGACAGAGATTCAAGGGCACTGGATAGATAGGGAAAAAAGGTTTACACATCTTCAACTTTGGCTGTAAGGGCTTTAAACTGTCAATTTCACATGCTTAAGTATCATCAACATGTCATGGGATTGCTTGCTTAAACAGAAAATGTTAAATTCTGAATGTGCAGAAAACAAGGAAATGCAGGCTTTATTGTATGCAGCAGAACAAGTTGGAAAACATATCTTGCAATGTGGTTTTGATTCTTTGGAGGCCTCCTGCAGGGCCGCAGCTACGGGTTTTGTAATTAGGAGGCATGCTTGGTTAAAGGAACAAAGTCTGCCTGACCATGTTAAAGTTAAATTACTAGATGCACCTTTACAGCATGATACTTTGTTTGGTGTTAAGGCAGAAGAGCTGTTAAAGAAAATGGAGGACAAAGCTAAATCTATTCAAACTGTCAAAGATGTTTTACAAGTACAGCCACCTAGGTTTAGTCGACACTGGCCTACAAAAAATTGGTCCTTTCCTGTGTCAGACAGACCTCAAAGGGGCAGAACCAGATGCCCTAGGGGCAGATCCCAGACACAAGGTTCTTACAGGCCCAAGCAATGGGGTGCTTCTACCTCCAAAGCTGGAGAAGATAGATCACAAACATACAAAAAACAGTCTCAATGACTTCTCCCTGCCTGCACCAAGCACTTATCTTCTGGCAGCACCCTTAGGGGGAAAATTAGCACTTTTTGCTCAAAATTGGCACATCATAACCCAGGACAAGTGGGTTCTAAACATAGTGTCACAAGGCTACAAGTTCCATTTCCATACTCTGCCAAAGGCAAATGGCTGGCCAGACCTGCCAAAAAAATCAATGGGCAGAGGCACAAAAACAAGTCTCATCCCTCATGGACATGGGGGCCATTCAACAAATACTAGAACAAGAGCAGGGACAAGGTTTTTACTCAGGACTGTTCTTGGTACCCAGAAAGGACAAGGCCCTGGAGGTCGATACTGGACCTATCTATTCTGAACACTTTCCTGGATATTCCAAAATTCAAAATGTTGACTTTGCAGCAGCTTCTGCCCATGCTGGACAAGAATGCTTGGCTTGTGACTTTAGACCTAAGAGAGGCATACCTGCATGTTTCAATCAGGCAACCATGCAGAAGATACTTAAGATTCAAGGCAGGTTCAATGCATTACCAATTATCTGCACTGCCCTTTGGCTTATCTACTACACCCAGGGTCTTTACAAAGTGCCTGGTACCAGTAATTGCATTCTGCAGACAAAGAGGAATACAAATACATCCTTACTTGTCTCATTCAAGCAGAGAAGTACATTCTTCTTCAACATCTGGCGTTCGTGAAAAGACTTCTACCATGCCTAGGGTACACAGTCAATAAAAAGAAATCAAAACTCGTACCCTCACAGGAGATTATATTCCTGGGTGCAAGCTTGAATACAACTGCCCAGATGGCCTATCTCACGGCAGACAAACAAAGGCAACTAACTATTTCAAAATGTTGGCAACAAAGACCCAGTTATCTGCAAGACAAATTCTGCAGGCTTTGGGATTCATGGCATCCTGCATCCTACTAATTCCATATGCAACACTGCATATGAGGAAACTTCAGTGGTACCTAAAACGTGTTTGGACTCAACATTGTCACAGCCTGGAAACCGTCATTACTCTCATTCCCTGCCTGCAACAGGAGTTTCGATGGGCAAAGGCTTGTCACCAGAACAAGGGACAGCCATTCACATTACCTCCAGCCAGGCAGACACTAACAACAGATGCATCAGACCATGCCTTCAGAGCCCACATGGCAGGAAGATGCATTCACGGCACATGGTCCTCAAACCTAATGCATCTACATATCGATCAAAAAGAGATGTTAGCTGTTCAAAATGCCCTGACAGCATTCAAGGTCCTACTTCATCTGGGACAACTACTGATAAAGATAGACAACACCACAGTCATGTGGTACATAAACAAGCAGGGGGGCACACATTCTTACCCCCTTTGCAGACTAGCTATGACCTTGTGGCCACAGCTTTGACTTACCAAGTACATCTGCAGGCACAATTCCTGCCAGGAAGGAAAGATACTCTGGCAGACAAACTAAGCAGAAACCTCATGGATCCCCATGAGTGGAAGCTGGATCCACAAGTCTTCAGCATGATAACAAGAAAATGGGGATGCCTGGACATAGATCTAGTTGCCTCCCATCTCAATTACCAACTAAAAAGATTCTGCACAAGGACTTATCACAGACAATCATGGAAAGTGGACAGCCTATCTTTCAGTTGGAAAAAACTGTCAATATATGCCTTTCCTCCACTGCCTCTCCTCCCCAAGGTGCTCCTAAAGGTAAGACAGGAGAAGCCAAGGATGATACTGATTGCCCCAGACTGGCCACACCAGTACTGGTATCCAGTACTAAGGAATTTATCTCTATACCCTGCTTGGACCTTACCTCAAATACCTCGACTACTGTCCCAGCAAAACAATCAGATCATGCACAGCCAACTCAGGACATTAAACTTGGCAGCATGGCAGATAATGTAGTCATACAAAAAACACCTCTCGGTAAAGCTGTGATGGATGTCATTCTGGAAGCCAGAAGGCCTAGTACTAGAAATTCTTATGCTGGAAAATGGAAGAGATTCTGTGTCTGGAACCAGGCACAAGGAACTGATACAGCGGTACCAAATATTCCTCAGATTTTGCAATACTTAATTGAGATGCTGGACAAAGGCATATCTTTTTCATCAATCAAAATTCATGCCTCTGCCATTTCGGCTCATTACAATACAGAGCCACCACTTTTTTTCTCATCCTTTATTAATGCAGTACCTCTGTGGAGCCAAAAATTTAAGGCCCCTAAGGAGACTACCAATACCTGCATGCGACCTCAACTATATCTTGGAAAAACTCACCCTACCTCCTTTTCAGCCAGCGGCTACTGCTGACATGAAGTTTTTATCTTGGAAAACAGCGCTGCTCTTAGCAATTACTTCTGCAAGACTAGTTTCAGAGCTACAGTTGCTCATGGCTGTGGATCCTTTCATCATTTTTCATCCAGACAGGGTCTCCCTGAGGACAAACCCAACATTTATGCCTAAAGTAGTGTCCAGTGTGGCTCTTAACCAAGCCATCCATCTGCCTATCTTTTACCCAAATCCACAGAACAAGGGGGAAATAATTCTTTAGTCTTTAGACATAAGACAGCTTAGATTCTACTTAGACAGAACCAAAGCTTTCAGGAAGACAGAACAATTACTAGTGGCATATGCTGCAGGATCACAAGGAAAGCCTGTCTCTAAGCAGACTATTTCTAAGTGGTTAGGACACTGCATTCATTTCTGCTACTTACTCCGTGGCAAGCCAGTGCCTAAGTGAATTAGGCCTCATTCCACCAGAGCTGCAGCCACTTCAGCAGCCTTTCTCAGGGGAGTACCAACCAGAGACATTTTAGAGGCGGCTACTTAGAGTTCAGTGCACACCTTTACAAAGCATTATCTGCCACTCTACTCTAAATCCAGGGCAGGCTTTGCCACTGCAGTTCTGCAGGGCCTCATAGCCACTCCTACTGCTGTCTAGCTCCAGCCCCCCCCAGCCATAGCTTTGGGACTCTACCCAAATGTAATGACTGCAACAGTGAAACACGAAGAACATAGTACAGTTGTGTACACATACCATAAATGTAGATGTTAGAGTGTATTCACTGTTGCAGTCCAGGTTATCCACCCGCCTTCCCCTTTTTTCTTTTGGATCTTATCTTTCCTTCTCTGATTTATACTACCTATGTGGTGTATTTGCTTATAAATGAAGGTAAAATGTATATTGGTGTATTTATATAAAGTTTGGCTACCCTTTTTGGGGGGCACCTTACATCTGGGGCAAGAAAAACTGAAGAAAATGGCATTGGCTACTTCTTTCATACCCATGACGTCAGGGAAGGGGTGACAGCAGCCGACACAAGACCCAAGACTTTGGAATTCAGGCCGGCTGAGGGCAACCTGCCAGCAGGATTACCCAGATGTAATGACTGCAACAGTGAATACATTCAACATCTACATTTATGGTAGGTGTACACAACTTGTACTTTCTTCCTCCTTCTAGCCACAAAAAGAAAAAAATTCCAAGCACCCTTTGCTTCTGCAGCAAATTGTTCAAAATCCTAAATAGTCTCACCAGCAGATGCATGACTGCTGTGGGGATTAGTAGATGTTCATCATGTTACCCTGCTGCAGTCATCACATTTGGGTTATCCTGTCATCAGGCGGTCCCGCAGTCGGCCGGAATTCCAAAGTCTTGGTCCGGCGTCGGTTGCTGTCGCCTCTTCCCTGACGTCAGTACGCCAGGGGTATATATAATGCAACCAATGCCATTTTCTTCAGTCTTTCTTGCCACGCTGTGCCCGAAGCAGAAGCAGTTCGCAAGTGCCGGTCGGCCGACTCCTGAGATTTTTGAATTCGAATTTCAGACCGAAGTCTTCTATAAAGCTAAGTACCCCGTTGGGGAAACTTTTCTTGCCTCAGACCGATGTCAGAAAAAGTTAACAATTGTATTTCTTGTGGGAAGCAAATACCTCATAAGGATTTTCATTCTTATTGCATACCTTGCCTAGGCCCAGACCACGACGTCACTACTTGTCGGTTCTGTGCTAGGTTTAATAAGCGTACTATTAAAAGACGCTTTGATTTCGCACGACACTACTTCGGAAGGAAATTTAACTACACCATGCCATCGGAGCAACCGACTACCGGCATGCACAAAAAACACAAGGATAAGGACAGACAGCCCACGCCTAAGCCAAATTCTGAGGCCACGGCTGAGCCGGTCTCCGGTCCTCAGTGAGGCTCCGATGCAGCCCCTGACTACCGCAGATCTGGAACCCGAGACCGCAACAGAATTTTTGGCGGAATGCACCAGGCCGACGCAGCCATTTAGTTCAGGCCCTTCCAATGACATTGCTACAAAGGACGTCGGTGCTTCAGAAACGCCATCGGTTTCTGAGGGCATTTTCAGACCGACTACCCTCACCATTAAAACGTTTTCTAAGATGAAGACTCCTACTAAATCTAAAAGGACTGCACTTCAGTCTCCTGTTCAAGGCTCCATGCCTTGTTGGGAGGGTGGCCTAATGGTTAAGGTGTTTGCCTTACAAACACAAGGTGCAGGGTTTGAGTCTCACAAGAGATAACTGGCTAGGCTTAAAATGGCTTGCAAGGGCAGTTAGCTTAGTACTAACCTATGAACTAACCTATGAACTATGAACTGTGAAGATGCTCAAAATGGCTGAAGATTTGATTTCTTTAATCAGGGGTTCCCAGCCCCCTCCTGACAAAAGGCCTAGACAAGAGAAAGATTATGCATCCTCTGAACAAGTGTCCATTTCTTCAGACTCCTCTGAGGATCAAGATTACTCCTTATGAAGATTCTGATGCTGAGGACTCTATTCCCTCAGCTGCTCCTCCTGAAGACTACTCCTTTGGGGAACTTTACACACTGAGGGAACATTTTCACTGGGAAGGTCAGGACTACTCTGACTCAAAGAAAAGGCTCAGAGAGTTTATTTTACTCCCCCAACACAGACTACTTGCCATCCCACCAGTTTTGGACATTGTGGATGATGTTTACTTAGAATCCAGTTTGAACCCAGACTCTCTACCTCCTGCTCTGGCTAAGCCTGACAGATACTATAGAGTGCCTGATTCCCACAAATTTCTTTACAAAAGCCCTGTAGCTGATCCAGAGACTATCTCCCAGGGTCCCAAGGGGGCTAAGGCTTCTATGGCTAAAAACCCAGTTCCTTCTGAGAGGGATTCCAGAGCACTAGACAGGTGGGGGAAAAAGGTTTACACCTCAGCCACACTAGCTATGAGGGCACTGAATTGCCAATTTCACATGCTTAAGTATCAGCAATTCCTAATCTCTCAGTTAAAGCAAAGAATAACCACTCTCCCTCAACAATCTGAATTGAAAGAAGTACAGGATCTGTTGCACGCCACTGAGTAGGTGGTCAAACATACCTTACAATGTGGGTTTGATTCTCTGGAGGCCTCCTGCAGAGCAGCCGTCACTGGGTCTGTTATAGGTAGGCATGCTTGGTTAAAGGAATAAACTCTGCCTGATCATGTTAAAGCAAAACTACTAGATGCTCCTTTACAGCAGGATGTTCGTTTTAGAGTTAAAGCAGAAGACGTTTTAAAGAAAATGGAGGATAAGGTAAAATCTATGCAGACAGTCAAAGATTTCCTACAGGTACAACCCCCTCTTCAGCAGAAACTGGCCAACAAAAAATTGTTCCTTTCCAGCTACTGACAGACCACAGAGGGGTAAATACAGACGCCCAAGGAACAGAGGACAACCACAAGCCCAGTATAAACCTCGCCAATGGGGCACTACAACACAGAAGGGAGGAGAAGACAGGTCCCAATCCACCAGAAGGCAAACTCAATGACTTGCACCTCATCTGGCCAAGCAATACTCTCTTGGCAGCCCCCTTGGGGGGAAAACTAGCACTTTTTGCAGACAACTGGCACATTGTCACAAAGGACAAATGGGTCCTAGACATAATTTTACGAGGATACAGATTCCACTTTCACACCTTTCCAATGAAAAGAGGAATGCCAAACCTGTCACAAAATCAATGGGCAGAGGCACAAAAGCAAATTACAGCTCTCATGGACATGAGAGCCATTCAACTGGTACCTACTCGAGAGCAAGGCCAAGGATTTTACTCAAGACTCTTTCTAGTGCCCAGAAAGGACAATGCCTGGAGACCAATTCTGGACCTTTCAATTCTAAACACTTACAAGTACCCAAATTCAAGATGCTAACACTACAGCAGCATCTTCCCATGTTGGGCAAGGAAGCATGGCTAGTAATGTTGGACCTCAAGGAGGCATACCTGCATGTCCCTATCAAAGTTACAGAAGATACCTCCGTTTCATTGCAGGTTCAACCCATTACCAATTCTCTGCACTGCCCTTTGGCTTATCTACTGCGCCCAGTCTCTTCACAAAATGCCTGGCACCAGTAATTGCATACTGCAGACAAAGAGGAATTCAAATATATCCATACCTGGACGACTGCCTCATCCAAGCAGAAAGCAAAGACATTCTCTTACATCATCTGGCCTTTGTAAAGCATCTACTAAACTGCCTGGGGTACACAGTAAACAAAAAGAAGTCAAAACTAGTACCCTCACAAAAAATGACATTCCTGCGTGCCAGCTTGAATACAACGGCCCAGAAGGCTTATCTTACGCCAGACAAGCAACTACAACTGACTCAATATTTCAAGACAATGGCAACAAAGACCCAATTAACTGCAAGAAAAATTCTGCAGGCCTTGGGCTTCATGGCATCTTGCATACTAATAATACCATTTGCAAAGCTGCATATGAGGAAATTACAGTGGTACCTAAAAAACGTATGGTCTCAACACAGCCACAGCTTTGACACAATGATATCTCTCATTCCCTGCCTACAACAGGAATTTCTATGGTGGTCACAGGCATGTCACCTCAACAAGGGTCAGACTTTCACCTTGCCCCCCCCAACCAGGCAAACTATCACAACAGATGCTTCAGATTACGACTGGGGGGCACACATGGCAGGGCAATGCGTTCAAGGCCTATGGACTGCAGATCAAAGAAATCTGCACATAAATCAAAAAGAGATGCTAGCTGTACAGAAAGCTCCGACAGCCTTCAAGGATCTATTACATCCAGGACAACTTGCAATAAAGACGGACAATACCACAGTAATGTGGTACATAAACAAGGGGGTACACATTCCTACCCTCTATGCAGGCAAGCAATGATCTTATGGAACACAGCTCTGGCTTACCAAGTTCAGTTACAAGCTCAATTCCTGCCAGGACAGAAGAACATATTGGCAGACGACCTCAGCAGAAACATCAAGGATCCCAAGCATGGAAACTAGATCCACAAATATTTGCAATGATAACTCAAAAATGGGATCTTCCTGACATAGACCTGTTTGCCAGTCCTCAAAACTATCAACTAACAACATTTTGTACAAGGACATTCCACCATCAAGCTTGGAAAGTGGACGCACTCTTTCATTTGGAAAAACCTGACAGTGTATGCCTTCCCTCTATTGCCTCTCCTCACAAAGGTTCTTCTGAAAGTCAAAAAGGAGAGACCACAACTGATTCTCATAGCCCCAGACTGGCCACACCAGCACTGGTACCCGCTATTGAGAAATATGGCCCACAGCCCACCATGGATATTGCCTCAAATCCCCCATTTGCTCACACAACAAAACAATCAAATTCTACACAGCCAGCTCAAAACTTTAAATCTGGCTGCATGGCAAATCTACTAAACATCCAACCAGCTCCTCTTTCCCAAGCAGTTCTGGATGTTATTCTGGAAGCCAAGAGGCCAAGCACCAGGAAGGCTTATTCGGACAAATGGAAAAGGTTTTGTGCCTGGAACCAAGCTAAAGGCCAAGACACAATTCAGCCTCACATGTCTCACATTCTACAGTATTTAGCTGAGATGTTGCACAAAGGACTTTCTTTTTCCTCCATTAAAATCCATGCTTCAGCTATTTCAGCTCACTACAACACGGATCCACCTTTATTTTCACATTCTCTTCTAAGGCAGTTCCTCAGAGGGGCAAAAAACATCAGACCACCCAGGAGAGCTCCTACACCAACATGGGACCTCAATTTTGTTTTGGAAAAACTAACGCTACCTCCCTTTGAACCAGCTTTCTCTGCAGATCTTCAGTTCCTATCATGGAAGACTGCCCTGCTGCTAGCAATAACTTCAGCTAGAAGAGTCTCAGAGTTACAGGCACTAATGGCAGTGGAACCTTTCCTCATTTTTCATCAAGACAGAGTTTCTCTACGAACTAATCCTTCCTTTATGCCTAAGGTGGTTTCCAATGTGGCTTTAAATCAAACCATCCACTTACCCACCTTCTTCCCAAATCCATAGAACAAAGGTGAGAGACTCCTGCGTTCCTTGGACATTCACAGGCAACTTCATTACTACTTGGACAAAACTAAGGCTTTCAGAAAATCTGACCAGCTCTTTGTATCCTATGCTACAGCTTCTCAAGGGAAGGCTATATCAAAACAAACCATTTCTAAATGGATAGGTCATTGCATATGTTTCTGCTATACCCATCATGGGAAACCAGTCCCTGCTACCATTAGGTCCCACTCTACCAGGGCAACAGCTACTTCTACAGCCTTTCTCGGGGGGGGGGGGTTCCAACCAAGGAAATTTTAGAAGCTGCAACTTGGAGTTCAGTACACACCTTTACCAAACACCATCACTTACCTCTTTACTCTAAGACCAGGGCGGGCTTCGCCATTGCAGTTCTGCAGGGCCTTATAGCCTCCACTAACCCTCTAAGACACCTCCCCCCCTTCCTTAGCTTTGGGATTCAACCCAAGTGTGATGACTGCAGCAGGGTAACACGATGAACATAGTACAATTTTGTACCTACCATAAATGTAGATGTTCGAGTGTTCACCCTGCTGCAGTCCAGGTTACCTTCCCTCCATCCCCTCTGACCTACTGGCTAAATCTCTTCAATACCTTACTGATGTATTTGCTTATAGCTGAAGGGATTTTGTATTTGTGCAGAGGTTACTCCATTTGATACTAATTTCTGACCACCTTTTTGGGGGCACCTGACATCTGGGGCAAGAAAAACTGAAGAAAATGGCGTTGGTTGCATTATATATACCCCTGGCGCACTGACGTCAGGGAAGAGGCAACAGCAACCGATGCCGGACCAAGACTTTGGAATTCTGGCTGACTGCGGGACTGCCTGATGACAGGATAACCCAAGTGTGATGACTGCAGCAGGGTGAACACTCAAACATCTACATTTATGGTAGGTACAAAACTGTACTTTTCGCAGACCATTCATCTTTTTCCTTGGCTCCCTCTGATGTATTGGAAATACCTCTGTGCTTAGCCAGGCTGGGATGTCCATCCCTAGGGAGGTTTTGTCTGTCAAATGTAGGTCTGCTTCTTCAAAAAATCCTATCGGAAAGAAGCAAAAAGTCTGACATTTGTCTTTGCTTGTCTCTGTTACTTTAGACAAGAGTGATTTATTGGGCTTAGCTTCAGCTACTGACCCTACTAGTTCTGGTGTTTCTGGTAAGAGAAAAGGGAATTCTTCACTGTCTGGGGATGTTCGACATTGAACAACATCATCATTGTGAGGGGAGAACTTCTGTTTTCTCCTCTCAGGTTTCTGGTTCTGAGGAGAGTGTTTTTCCCTCAGAGTCCCTTGGAAGACTTTCTTTTTCTAAAACCATATCCTGACTGATTCATTTGTTTCAGTAGGAACATAATAGTCTTCTACTGTCTTTAAATAAATGTTATGATTTATTACAACTGAAATTTCCTGAACCTGCCTCAGTTCATTCTGTTCTTCCAGTGTTGAATGATGTAATTATTACAGTTTGTAACTTCCCTGACATCCAGCCTGCTGCTCCCAAGAATTCAGTATTCCTCATTCTTTAAGTTTTTATTTTCTAACCCTATATCAGACTCAGCAGTGATTTTCCTGGTTAAACCCAGCTGTTTCTAAATATATGATTAATGCCAATCCTTCCCCTTTTGGCAAAGATTGGAAAGCCATTAAACATTTTGGAAAAAGTTGTATTCTTATGCAACACTTATTTTTAGAATCCTCAGGTGTTAAGCTTGCATGTTAAACATTATGGCATATTTTCCCTCATGTAAAGAAAAGTTGTGTGTGTGTGATTTTCATTGCTTGTGTTTCTCAACTGTATCTGCACATTCTTTAAAATTAGCTTATGATTCAGCTGATGCCTCTTCTAGTCTGCTGCTAATAGACATTTTATGAGAAGGTGTGCTTGGTTATGTACTCAAAATCTTCATAGGATGTCAAAGCTGAAATTTTGAATTCTCTCTCAGATAGAAGAGTCTTTGTGCCATCTGTTGCTGCTGTCTTTCAAAAGTATGATAATAGGGAGAAGCTGATACAGGGAGTTTCACCAGTTTTATTCAGCCTACCTTCTATTAATTTGTCGAGAGTTTTAAAGCTGCCTTTGCAAAGTAAGCAGGCACAGCAAGCTGCTTGTAATGCAAACTTTTTAAAGTGTCAGGAAGGCTTCCAAAAGAAAGGAGGATCCCACCAGAATGAAGGACATTTTAACAAGTTTGAATGACTGTCTTCATAATCCTCCCCCGGCAAGACTTTGACAACAGTTAGTCTCAGACAAATGAGTTCTGAGAGTGACTCCTCATCAATACAGAGGGCAATGGAAATCTCTCTCTCTCCTTTTCAGGGGATTCTTCCTCCTCTACCAAGTCATACTTCTCTCTCTCCTCCAATCATTCAGCATCTACTAACTCGGGGTGGTAGAAGCTGTCTGTCTCCTCTGATAGGAGAAAGCTTTTTCAAGATTGTTTCTGCTACCAAATAAAGAAGCTTTATGGATATCAGTCCTTGATCTTATATTTTTAATCCAGTTTGTGAGCGCACCAAAGTACAAAATGTTCTCATTCCACATTTTTTATTGACCCTAGATTTCAAAGATATTTGCCATCACATTCCTGTAGTACCAGATTTCAAATGTTTCTTAAAATTTTCTTTGTCTGAATCACACTTTATCTGCATTACCCATTGGGTTATCCATTGCTGCAGGGGTATTTACAAAGTGTCTAGCTCTGATGGTAAACTAATTTTGACTGCAAAGTATTCACATTTTCTTTATTTTACTGTAGGTGACTTGAATATTTTCTCAGATATTTTCATGAAGTGTCAGGAGTCTCTCACTTGGGCGAGAAATCTGCACAGACTGGGAGTTTCCAGAGAACATCCAAAAGTCTTGTTTGACTTCTTGCAGGATTTTTTCCTGGATTGTCTCCTAAATATCTCAATTTAAAAACTTTTTTCCAGAGACGTAGTAAATCTATACAGAGATATGTTTCTGAGTTTTTCCACTTAAAAGTCTCAGGATGGGAATTTTTCAGGATACTAGGATTCATGACATCTGTGATTTTTCACAATACTTTAGAGAGACTCCACTTGAGAAAAAATCAGTGCTACCATAAATCAGTACAGCCCAGCATCAACCTCTCCTGATTTTCCAGAATCCTGCTTTGGGGTTTGTGAGAGGGGGAACATCTTTGGTGGAGAAACCAGTTTTACCTGAATCCAGATCTCTCATTTTCTCTTCCAGCTCCAGCACAGTCTGCAACAACAGACCCTTCAGAATTTACTTGGGGAGCAGAGTCTGTAGGGGTGAAAGTGTAGGGCCTTTGAAACAGAAAAGCAGACCAAAACACACACGCGTGTGAGGTGTTGACAGTCATAAGTGCTTTAACTCTTTCAAAGTCATATATGTTCCCCAGGGCCTTCACAAGTGATTTATAGAAAACATCACAGGTGTGTTGTACATAAATAGAGGGAGAACTAGATCTTGCCTTCTGTGCCAATTAGCCATGGGATACAGCTTTCACAGTCAGTCTTATTCTGCAAGCATCTTACATCCTGTCAGAAAGTTGAGCAGGACCAGGACTGACCCTCATAAATGGAAACTGAATTGGGAGGTCTTCCAGGAAATGATCCAGCTGTGGGGAGTACCTCAGATAGGTCTTTTTGCCTCCTGTCACAACAGTCAGTTGGAAAACGTTTGTTCCAGGACTCCATGTAATAAGATGTGGAAAACCGATGAATTTTCTTTTCCTTGGACAGGAATTATTTTGTATGCTTTTTCACCCTTTCTAGTAATATCCAGGGTCATTATGAAGTTTTAGGACTCCACAAAGTTCATTGTAGTTACTCCCATCTGGTCCAGGCAATTTTCTTCTTTTGGGAATAGCCAAGGGCAATTACCACATGCCTCCTTAGAGTGAGGAACTACTCACACAAAACATGTTTACATCCCAATTTGAAACAACTGCAACTAACTGCCTAGTTGATAGAGTTGTAGTCCCTTTTCAACACCTGTTTTCTGAGGATGTTTAGGTATTAAAGGAGGCAAGAAAAAACAGATACCAAAAAATCTTGTAATGGTAAATGGAAAAGATTTTCTAGTTGTTGCCAAGAGAAGAAATAAGACCCTTTTAAGGCTAGTGTTTCACTGGTTCTATAGTCATGTGAGCTACTATCATTTCTCTCCTCCATTAAGATACACTTGTTGAGCATTTCATCATATCTGTCCATGGTTCCCCTCTTCCAGTGCAATGTCCAGTGAAATGGTTTTGAAAAGGAGCGTCACTTACCAAGCCTTCTAGAAACAGGTGGCTGCTACTTGGAATCTTAAATTTTATCTTGGAAAAATTAGGACGACTCATTTGAACCAGCTCATTAAGTTGGTTTGAGTTTCTTAATAGCGAAAACAGTTTTGCTGATTGCTGTGACATTTGTAAGAAGAGTATCTGAGTTGCAAGCTCTTATGGTGGGTCGACCTTTTCTCATCTTTCCACAAAGACAGTTTCCTTAAGAACTAATTCATTCATTCATGCCGAGAGTGTTATCCATGTTTACTGTCTTCTTTCCAGAATTTTAAATGAGGGAGTGTGGATCCTCCATACTCAAGTTGCACACACACACAACTCAAGTGTTATCTTGACAGAACTAAAGCTTTCAGGAACCAAGATCTGTTGTTCATTTCTTGTGAGGGTGAGGAGAAAAGACAAAGCTGTGTCAAAACTGACTATATCCTAAAGGTTGTCTTGTGCTATTTATTACCTTTTGTCATACCAAGCACAACAAGGCAATTTCAGACAGAGTAAAGGTTCAAGGGTTCATGCTACCAGGTCCTTGGCTTCATCTTTTTCCCTTTGGAAAGGGTTGCATTCCAGAAGTATTCTAGAAGCAGAAACTTGATCCTCTGTATCTTTACAAAGCACTGCAGTCCAGACTTTTCCAGGTCTAGGCCAGACTTTTCTAAGACCATTCTTCCACAGCTTCTGGACCCTCATTCTTCCTCCTCTGAATCAGTTTAAAATATAGTAGCCTAGCCTTATACCTAAGGCTAATGCAGCAGTGATCAAATGATGAACATAGTACAGCTGTCTAAGTAATCTCACCGTAACAGTAGACATTCAAGTGATTACTGCTGAAGTGTCTGCTCCATCTCTTAATTCCCCTATTTTTGTATGTTTTTGTTGCCAGGATGAAGACCATTATTTTTATTTTCATAGCACTAGCGTTCATGGCTGTAGCCTCATTACCTCTCTGTTGACATGATAGCTCTGAGGGACTTGATGCCCAAACCACTATTGTTCTTCAGCTCTGCTCAAGCTGGTTAATGGCGTGGTCACATGAAACTTGCTCAAAAGCTATGGAAGCTGGCCAGCTGTTATAGCCTTAGCAAGATAAAACTCTTCTAGCTAAGGCTGATGTAGCAGTGATGATTTGAATTTTTACTGTTGTATTCAGCATCAGCACCCTTTGACTTTTCAGGTAACATCTCTGAGAATTGTAAAGAGGAAAACTGAATGGTGATTAGACCAGATAGGTCACAATCGAGGTCTTCGGTTCTGAGACCCCTCCAGTCAGTCACCTCTGACACTTCAGACAAGACATGCGGAGCAGTTTCAAAAGGGGTAAAAGTGCAAGGTCTGTGGGGAGCCAGTGGAGAAACAGAAGTAGATAAATGTCAGGGAGATGTTGACTTTTGTCAGTGCTTTGATAGCCTTAAAGCATCTCTGGTCCCAAAGACCCCCTGCAACACTACAGTGATGTGGTACATAAACAGGGTGGTACCAAATCATATGTTCTTTGCAGACTGGCTGTATGATGGCCTGGGAGGGCACAATGCAGCTCAGTCTGACTGTTCAGCCTTTATATATTCCATTAGAGTGAAACTTTGTTACATGAAACCTCAGCAAGACTAGGATAGCCCCCTCCATGTGGAAACTTCATCTGGGGGTCTTCCAGAATTCATCTAACTGTGGGGAATATCTTGAGTGCATCTGTTTGCCCTCCTTTCAGAACAAATAACTAAAGCAATTTTGTTCCAGGATTCCTTGTAGTCATAGCTGGCTTTAGACACCAGCAAACCCTCTGGTTCCTTGGGGGTCCTTTGTTTTTTGTTTTTTTTTGGGGGGGGGGGCAACCACAGGTTCTTATTTTGATATTTTGTGACATGTCTGCCAAACCATAAAAGTTAGTACAGAAATATTGTGCATTACCAGGTGGGTAGTAATATCTGTTATTTATATCGCCTTTAAAATTTAAAGATAGCTCTGGTTATAGCAGTTGCGTTTTGTCAAGTAACAGGCTTTATGATTTAATTAAATATTTTACCGCTGGCATAGTGCCATTGTCTTCATTAAATAGTACTAGTGGACTTTCTCCATCAAAACTTTTCTAGCCAGCTTTAAACACCTGCAATATCTGTGACTACAGAGAAGGCCCTGTTAATCATCTTTGTCTGTGTGGGGATCTCCCACAAAAGCTGCTGCTGACTGGGGAAAAATGAGGAGAAAAAAATGTATTTGTTTTCTGATTTTGCTCTTTGAAACAGGGTTGTGATATGACCCTGTTAGGTGAAAGCTGATGATTTGAGAATGAACATGAGCAAAATAAGCACTAGAGATGAGCAGCCTGGAGTGACTGATCTCATTATGTAGCCTGGATTTTAAAAAGAGGTGATACTTCTGATTTCATGGAAGTTTTTCTTTTTCAGGGAGTTTTACAAAAAAGTGTCAGTCACTAGATAGTATAACTTAATTTATTTGCTCAAGAATTCTGGGCAAAGCCAAAAATAATAGCAGAACTTAAGTTCAAAGTCAGGAACACATTTTGAATATTATTCTACTTCACTTAAAAAGTTAACAGAATAACACATTTTGCATCAATATGCCTTTTTTGGACAATAAGAAGTATGAAACTCTAGATTTATTGACTGTCTGAAATCCTGAATGATTTACACTAAATCAAACTTTTTATGAGGGACAGAGCAAAATCATGGACATTGACAAGTATGCATTGTTCTTCAGTGAGGTAAGTAAAAGTGACTTACCCCTGCTGCTGTTTGATGACTGTTAAACAATCACTGATCTGTTGTGGCAGTACTAGTGTTGTACAATGCATTGTTATTTGCTGAAATCTTTGTAAAATTAGTATTGCTATGACTTGCGCTTTTGTGTGTGTTGTGGTGCAAGAGTAACAAGCTGGCTATTTCTCTTTCTAGCAGAAACATCATCAGTGCTTCCATTATGCTTGTTTGTATGTGTTGTGTGTGTGGGGGTTGCATTGTATTAAAAAGTAACAAGCTGGCTATAATTTCTTTACTTACCATCACAGACAGACCTTACACATGATGGGTGGTTATCTTTGATGGTTTGGCAGGAAGAGGGTGCATGGAAGCAACTTCTCATTGCCACTGTGGTGCATTGAGCAGCATTGCCATCTCCCAGTTCTCTGCAAATCTGATTGAGCTATTGGCTATGTTGAGTCTGCATGCCCTTCCTATCTGTGTGTATGTGTCTGTATGTGTGCTCTGGTTAACCCCAGTACCTTAAAAATATACAAATGGTAAAATGGAATTCTTCCCTTTTCTCTGAAGGTGAACATGGTGTGTGTGTGTTTTACATTTGTTTACTGGGGAGGTCCAAATGGACAGAGCTGTCCATTTTCAGCAAAGGCGCGGGGAGAAAAGCTCCAGAACAATTGCTAACATACTATACACAAAACGTTTGCATGAGCATTGTGGTTTGCACAATCACTTATAACAATATAGCAGATAACATATGATTGCATAAGATATTTACATAAGCATAGAGATTTAGACATACAATTAAGCAGCATATGATGGTTGTTCATACAGTATGTTTAGTAGAGATAATCTTGAAGATGTACTGAAGATAGGACAAGAAAGGAAAACTAAAAAAGGAAGAGAATATAGACAAGTTCATATGAGGTGCATTGACATTTTAAGGGAAAGATTTTCAACTTAGTCTATGGGAAAGTTAATGGGTATAGATGGGAAAGAGGGGAGTAGGTGGCAGTGAGTTGGTAAGTAGCATGTGATAATACGTAGTGCATCTCTGGGAGTTTTAAAGAGGAGGTTGGATAGTGGGTAGGGGAAAGGAGTTAGAATATGTTAGCCAGGTACTAGGCAGTTGCATGTCTAGGAGTTGTTTAGGTGGGAAATAAGCTGTTTTTTGAAGACTCTTTTGTTAGGTTGTAACCTCATTTGTAGGGGTAGGGAGTTCCGAGTCTTGGCAATGTTGCTAGAATACAGGGAGTTACCAGAGGTGTAATGGCTTTTGGACATTGCAATTAGTACCTTGTTAGTGGATCTAAGTTTGTGGTTGAGTAAAAGGTAATCAGGTCTTGTAAGGCATTTTGTCAGGTTGGTACAGTATTTGATGAGCTAGAAGACAGTTAAGAACTAAGATCTTAGGGAGTTCCAGGCAGTAAAGCTGTTTTAGGGCCTGACAGTGGTGCAATATCACTGATTTTTTACCTGTGCATACACACACTGATACCAAGACATATGGGTAGCATACAAATGCAGTTAACAAGTAATTTTATTTAAAAAGCAATGCATAAAATATATCCTGAAACTTTCAGACATTTAGATCTTACAAGAGTCTGGTGACCCTCACACCCGACTGTATAAATGGATGTTGACATCAACTTAGTGGCCATCTTCCCTCAATCGCACCCATTCTAAAAACCAGCCCTGCTCATATGTACATATCAGTGGTTGCTGTAAGATGTCCTTCTGTTCTCATGTTGCAGTATTTATCACAGTAGGAAGGTCACTGCTTGCAGCACCGGACATCCGGCCAGTATACCAAAGTCTTTGGAGCGGGGGGGGGGGGTACATGTGACATCTCATGTCAGAGCCGTATACTAATATAGGCCATAAAAGTGACATCTGTACGTACCCCCTTCAGAATTTTTCTGCCGCAGTGAACGTCGGACTCCTGTTCGCCAGTTCTGGAAGCGGATCACTCATTTATCCAGACGACTGCTACAGATAAGTACCCTGTTGGGTTTTCTTTTTCTTTGCCTTGTTTTTCAGACATACATGTCCACTAGAAAGGGAAAGTGTGCTTGTGGGAGACAAATTCCTCATAAGGGAACGCATGATCAGTGTGTCTTCTGTTTAGGCAAGGCCCACGACCATAAGTCCTGCCCCATTTGTAAATCCTTTGTTCCTAAGACTCTCCGCAGTTGTCTAGCCGCATTGAAATTGTACCTAGAAAATCAAAGGCTCCAGTGTCTCGTGCTAGGCATGGAAGGCAGAGTAGGCACATCTGATGAGCCTTCTCAGAAGAAGAAGGCCTGATTCCCACACTGCACCTTGGGTGTCCAGAGAGAGACTCAAGGCAGATGACCTCCGTTTCCCAAACAGGCCCGAGAACCACTGTGGAAGCTGGGATGGTGGAAACAATGAGTAAGTCTGCTGAGGTTAATCAGCCATCAGAAGGGCCTACTCCTCCCATACCATCCTCCCAAACATCAGCTTCTGGGCATACTCAGCCCTCTACTCCCTTAGAGGAAACTAAAACATTCTGAGCAGCAACCTGTTCCTGGATGGGAAGTTTTATCCCCAGAGTTTTTTCAAGGCATTTCAGGCCTTACAGATGCAACAACCACCAGCTGCTACTCCTCCAGTGCACCCCCTAGAGGTATCGGAGGAAGGGTATTCCTGTTCTGAGGAATCATTGATTTACTGTTCACAGATTGATTCCCCCAAAGGACTTTATCACACCAGAAGAGGAGGATTCTATCACTCCTGAGTCTCCAGGGGAAGAATTCACCTTTGAGGACACTATCTCCCTCATGCTGGAACATTTTAAATGGAAGGCCTCAGACATCTCTGACACTAAGAAAAGGTTCTTTGACTTACTACAAATGGTACAGCCATCCCCTTCTGTTGTACCTCCCTTGCTACCAGCCTTCCAAGATGCCTTGCTTCACAGGCCCCAGATTCCCAAACCCCAGCCTCAAAATGGCCAGACCAATTCTATAAGGTGCCTTAGGGCACTCAATTCCTATTTAAAAATCCACCTGCAGATCCAGCAGTTATTCCAGTTTCAATGGGTAAATCCTCCAGACAGTTACCCTACTAATGACAGCAAATTCATGGACAGACTAGAGACAAAAGTTTATACCACTTCCACCATTGATATTAAGGCGCTGAATTACCAAACCCACATGGCTAGGTATGTCCTGGACACCCTCTCCAAAGCTTCTACTCTACTCTCTGAGGTTCCAGAATCTCCAGCAAAACCTCATCTAAATGCCCTACTTTCCACAACTTCTCATGTGACTAGGCAGTCTATCAAGTGCAGCTATGATGCTGTGGAAGCTTCCTCAAAATCTGCTGCCTCAGGTTTAGTGCTGAGGAGATATTCCTGGGTGAGACTTTAGCTCCTACTTATGGATATGCAAACTAAACTGCTTGATGCACCCCTGAATAATAAAGCTCTTTTTGGACAAGCTTCAGCAGAACTCCTTAAATCCCTTCAAGAAAAGGGAAAATAATTACAAAATCTGAAGCATTTACTAGTGTCTCCTATTCCCAGATATCACAGAAATTATCTACAAAAAACTTTTGTCAGGAGACAGTCTTCTCACTCTGCACCACCACAGGCAAAGGGACGTAGGCAAGCTAGGTAAAGCTCTGCTCCAAGGTTCCCTTTTACTTCCACCCCTTTCAGAGTCAATCTGACCAGGCCAGACTGCCTCCACTGTGACTTACAACCTCTAAACTCCATCACTCCCCTCTCCCTACCCTCCTGGTGGAAAATCACATCAGAAAACTGAGTCCTCTCTGTCATTCAGAGAGGGGTCTTCATGATTTGGTGGACTTTTCCCAGGGGATTCCTCAACCTCCATCAAACCAGATTCATCTTTTTCCCACCATCATTCAACAATTACTACCTCAGGGCATCATAGAGAAGGTCCCTATTTCAAAAAGAAATAAAGGTTTTTACTCCAGAATGTTTCTGGTACCAAGGAAAGAGGGTCCTTGGAGACCAATTCTGGACTTATTTGTACTAACTTTGTTCCTCAAGGTAACCACTTTCAAAATGCTCACCTTACCTCTGCTCCTAACACTCATACCAACCCAGGCCTTCATGGTAGCTCTGGATTTGAAGGACACCTACCTTCACATTCCAATACACCCAGACTACAGGAAATTCCTACTTTTTGCAGTAGGTTCCTTGTATTTTTAATTTTCTGCATTACCCTTTGGGGCTCTCCACAGCACCTCGAGTGTTCACAAAGTGCCTCGCACCTCTGATTGCTCACTGCAGAACTCAGGGTATTCAAATATACCCATACCTAGACAACCTGTTAATTCTTCATCAGGACCATCAAACCCTCCTTCACCACCTACAACAGGTGACCATCACCCTGACTCAGTTAAGATTCTTTGTAAACAAGGGAAAATCTCACCTGATCCCCACTCAAGACCTTGTCTTCTTGGGGTGCAGGATAAGAACAGGATGAAGGCCTTCATTCCATAGCAGAGGTTCATGGACCTCACCCTCTACTTCAACAATCTGATCACCCTCACTTCTTCGCCAGCAAGAGAATTCCTAAGAATATTACACCACATGGCATCTCTGATACCCATGCTACTCCTGGCAAGACTCCACATGAGAAAGATCCAGTGGATTCTGAAGAATCTGTGGAGTCAACACTCTCACCATCTGAACACCCCTCTCCCCCTCCTACCGTGCCTGAAGAGGGAATTACAATGGTGGATTTATGCCATCTACCTCAACCACGGAACACTCTTACAGGTTCCTGCCCTCCTACAACAGATCTTTACAGACGCCTCAGACATGGGCTGGGGAGCAGTACTACTGCACAACCAAAAACAATGCACTGTACAGGGAAAATGTTCCACACTAAGACAGAGACCATATCAACATCAAAGAAATGAGGGCACTTCTTCTAGCCCTACAGACCTTCAAACTAGCCCTACTCCCTGGAACACTGAAACACAGACAATATGACTGCCCTGTTGTACATAAACAAATGAGGGGATGATATCCTACTCTCTTTGCAGTCTACCCACACAGATCAGGATCCTAGCATCAATGCTGCATATTCACCTGCTAGCAGAGTACATCCCTTCCACAGAGAATGTTATGGCAGATACTCTCAGCAGAACTTCAGTACCCTCTCACGAATGGATGCTTCACAGAGAGGTGTTTCTAGATCTTATTCACAAGTGGGGTATCCCACAAGCAGATCTGTTTGCCTCCTCCCAGAGCAGGCAAATGCCCTGTTTTGCACAAGGGATCCACATCCCCCAAGCATGGAAAGTGGATGCTTTCTCTTTTTCTTGGGTGGGGATGTACCTCTATGCCTTCCCCCCTTCACACTAATTCAGAAGGTCCTTCTGAAAATTCAGAGGGACAAACCAAAAATCCTGCGGGTGACCCATTTTTTGGCCAGGACAGTATTGGTTTCCCCTTCTCTAACTTTTAGCCAAGGGCAATCATCACAGGTTACCCCACCAATTAGACCTACTCACACAGGACAGGAGAACCCTAGTGCACCCTCAGGTGACCGTATTGGGTGATAGGGTTCTAATCCCTTCAGACACCTATACTCAGAGGATGTACTCAGTGTTCTGCTGGAGGCCCGAAAGCCTAGTACCAGGTGAAATTGTGTCAAAATGGAAAAGATTCTCCAGGTGGTGTAAAAAGAAAAAACAGGACCCTTTGACCATTCCTATACATGTGGTCCTTACTTACTTGTGTGATCTCCTTCATTCAGGACTAATGCATTCTTCAGTTAAGGTCCATTTGTCTGCCATCTCTGGTTGTCTGCCTTTGATCCCTCCTTTGGCATCAAGATTGGAGGTCAAGCTATTCCTGAAAGGGGTACTCCATATCAGATCCCCCCGCAAGCCTATACCTCCACCTTGGGACTTAAATTTTGTACTTGAAAAACTAACCTTGCCACCATTTGCGCCAGCACACTCTGCATCCCTGAAACTATGCACATGGAAAACAGTTCTGCTAGTGGCCCTCATGTCCACCAGGAGGGTATCAGAAATTCAGGCCCTGATGGCCATCCCTCCTTACCTAACTTTCTGTAAGGACAGATTCTCCCTAAGGACTAACCCTTCCTTCATGCCTAAGGTAGTTAATGAGCTCTCACTCAATCAGACCATTAACCTACCTGTTTACTACCCTCAACCTCAAAATTCTTCAGAAAGGACAGTTCATTCATTAGACATCCACAGACAACTTGGGTACTATTTAGACAAATCTAGACCTATTAGAAAATCTGACCAACTGTTCATTTCCTTCCACTCTAGGGAAGCCAGTCTCCAAACAGACCATCTCTTCATGGATCTCTAAGACCATTTGTACATGCTACTCTATTCATGGGAAGATTTTATCTGGCAATTTCAAAGCACACACCACCAGAGCAGCTGCCTTTTTCAAGGGGGTAGACTTCACCTCCATCTTAGAAGCCGCTACCTTGGCTTCACTCCATACTTTTACTAAGCATTACAAACTAGATTTAGCCTCCAGGCTAGAACTGGTTTTGACAGATCTATCTTACAAGATCTCATTGATCAGGGCCCACCATGCCTCCTCCCAGGCTCATACCTAAAAGCTTTGATACTGTCCCTACTGTGATGAATACTGCAACATGAGAATAGAAAGACATTGAACAGTTGTGTAAGAACTTACCATAACCTTAGATGTCCTTCTCTTGCATGTTGCAGTATTCAGACCCTCCCTCCTACCCTCTCTTGGATTACTTTCCTTATCTTCCTTACTTGCTAATTGTCTGTGGGGTCACAGGCCTAAATCTACTTATCCTCAGCAGCAGACACAGGTGGTCAAATACCCTATAGCCTGGTCTTCATGTCAGTCTGAAGGGACTTCCTTTTTAGCTCTTCTTTACACCTTCAGGGATACTACTGTATGCAGCAGTCCATTGTGAAGGGGCTACATGCCGATGTCACTTTTATGGCTCTGACCTGAGACATCACACACACACCCCTGCTCCAAAGACTTTGGTATACTGGACAGATGTCCGGTGCTGCAGGCAGCAATCTCCCTACTGTGATGACTATTGCAACATAGAAGAGAAGGAGATCTAAGGTTATGGTAAGTTCTTACACAACTGTTCTTTGTGTGGGGGTGGGGAAGGAATGTGGATTGTGTGGTCATTACTTTAATTTTCATCAGTCAAACCTTAGAGGTGTGCATGTGAGATCATTGTATCTTGTGTTTGGGCTGGGGATGGTATAGTCATTGTTTCTTTTACATTTCTCACAGACCCCAAAGGTGTACAAAAAAGGTTACTATAGCGTGTGTAAGGGCAGTGTATTGTCAAGGAGCAACAAAGTGTAATACATTACTGTAATCCTTTTTTTTTTTTTTACCTTACAGTCACACATCATACAGATGTCTGCCTTTGGGGGGGGGGGGGTGCATGCTTTTTATATATGTGTATGACAGCAGTCACTTGAAATAAGAACCTTTGTTTCATCCCATTCTAACACCAGAAGCATGCATAGGCAGTGAATGTCTTTTTTTTTTTTTTTTTTTTTGGGTGTATCCTCACAACAATTATTTTGTTAGTTTATTGTGAGCTACTGTTTTGCAAGCTTTTGAACATTAAGATTTGGGTATAACTTATGTGTTTCTTGAAATAAAAAACTTGAAATTCTTTTTTTTACTCATAAATTTTGTTCAAGCCACTGCTGGATTAAATGGTTAGAAAATGCTCTAAAGTTCATCCTAGAGCATCTATTATCCTACAGCTTCTGGCGTCTGCAGCTTGAGTTATTTCCTAGGTTATTGCTGTGGTGTCTTGGTCAGGAAATTAAAAGGATGCAAGGAAAACTAATGTGCAACAGCCTGACATAATTTATTTCCTTAATCATAACTTCTGTTAAAGCCAGTGTTGGATGAAAAGAATCTGTAAACAAAAACTTTAAAATGCACTTCAGAGCATAGAGATAGGAAGCTGAAGACTAGGGCAAAATGTGAGAAAAGGAAGAAAAAAATAATGTGCATGGTGTGGGGAGCCCAAGATGGGGAAAAACAAAGGGGAGTACTAGAGGTTGTGTTTATTTGAGTGGGATGAAACAGTAGGCAGTCCCTAGGGTGCCATTTCAACTAAACCAGCCCTCTACAGAGTTGTAATGCATCGTAGTTGTAACTAAATGTCAGTAAATGTGAGTGTCTGTAAGATGAGCCAACATAATGTGGTACTCAGGCCTGTCAATAATGTAAGAGCAATGTAGCTGCAGTTCAGTCTGTGCATACTACTACGAAAATGTTGCAGCATGAACTAAAAGATTGCTTAGGAAGGGTGGCAGTGTCAGGGTGATACTTGGACTAGAAGTGCCCAAGGGAGCCCCAACTTGACATTTGCTGGGGGGCCCAAAATATTAACACTGGCCCTGCTTGCAGTCAGGCCTAGAAGACAATTGCTTTCTCATTCCCTTGGACAGGAATGTTGCCGTATGCTTTTCCACCCTGTCCACTGATTACCAATGTTTTTCTAAGGCTCTAGAAGACACCTCTAAAACTTGTGATGGTGACTCCCTTCTGGCCAGGGTTATGTTTCTCTGCTGTTAGATACCCCTTTCTAATAATGCTGTAATTAAACAGTTTTTGCAAGGTGCCTTGCACACACTCCCACCAAAGAAACAGGAGACTTCTTGGGATCACAATTTTGTGCTCAAGAAGCTTACTCTGTCTCTCTTTGATTTGTGGTTCTTAACATGGAAGACTATTTTACTTATTGCTCTGACATCTGCTAGGTGAGTATCTTGAGTTGCAAGCACTTTATTTTCTTTTTTCCCCCTGGAACAAATCCTACCTTATGGTTACTTTAAGCCAAACTATTAATCTTCCACTCTTCTTCCCTGAACTATAGTGCAAGGAAGGAAGGATTCTTCACACTCTGGATGTACACAGCTCAGGTTCTACTCGCCATAATAAGCCAAAAAAGTGTGCGATTTTTTTTGATTATGTTTAAGTATTGGGTTTTTTACATTCATTTGCTTAACATCATACATGTGTTCATAAATGCATTCTGTAAACTTCAATCTTGCCAACATAAAAACAGGGACAATATTCCCATATGGCTAGGTTAACTGAGCCATTAGAATTGCAAGTACAATGAAAGAAAGTCTTAATAGTAACATTGTTAATAATCACTACATAGCTAACCAAAATAAACTTACATTGTGAACAAAATCCATATTTAAAAGTGCCCCTACTTTTCCTAGTGAAACTAGAGTAAAGATGTTCACCTTGCTCTGAAAGTTTCTTAAAAGTTCTGCCTCTCCTGTAAACTACTTGCAGTCCATACCCTATTTTGTTGATAATATTGCATAACTGGAAAAAAATCAGTTTTTATCCAATATTTAATTTCTTTACAGTTAATACTGAAGGTCATAACCAGTGAATCATTATAAGATTTAGTATTGGAATTAGCGTTATTGAATGATATATTTTATTGAAACAGCAAAAGTGGACAATAAGTTCCTTCAGCCCTTTTCGAAACTGCCTCATTACATACATCAGAAACCAAGTCACGAGAATACCCTCTCACTAAAAACATGTTCAATAAGGTGTCACAATCCAATAAAAATAAATCAAACTCAGAGACCATCCTTGCAAGGTACACAAATTGGCCTTTTGCAATCCCTCTGTTTTGGTTGGGGGAGGGGCACCTTGTGTAAAACGGTATAGAATTTGAATAAGTAGGTTTACTATGTATGGTTTGTAACAAATTTCATAGAATTATAATCTGCACTGATTTCCACATGTAAATAACTAATCTTATCTGTTCCAACTGCATGAGTGAAATTCAGAAAGGAAGTGGTAGAGCTGATGTAATTAATAAAATCTTTAATACTACTGTCAAGTTCTCTCCAAGTAATATAAATATCATCCAAAAAATGAGTGTACATAGCCCAAGAGTGTTGTAAATCATGTCTAAAAATAAATAACTTCTCTGACTCAATCATAATAATTTTGGCACATATGGCCCCCATAGCAGCACCCTTCAGTTGTAAAAAGTATTGTCCCTCAAAATAGTGTGAAGTTCTATCTCGCCGTTCATTCTTACTGATGGGTTCAGAGCTGATCCTTGGCTCTGACTCGGCCAACTGCAAATGTTCGTGGTCTTCAACCAGCTCGAGGCCAACTCCCTATCCCATGATGCACCCTGATCTTCCCTCAGATCTCGTTTGCAGCTGCAACTTGATCGGACATTCACCACTGAATAACTTTACGTTTTCTTATAAAAATAGCTGCTATAATTGCTTAGTTGTTTATTTAGTCATTTAGATAGAGTGTGTAGTCTATACTTAGATTATTTAGATTATATAGTTAGTTATTCGGGCCATTTTTTTTTTTAAGCCTTCTTTCTACCTCTCTCAGCTTAATTACTGAGAAATTAGTGGCCGTCTTTTTAGGCCTTTTTTCAATTTATCTTCAATGTCATGAGAGTGTGTTGTATTAAATTATAGTCCTTCTTTTTCACAGAGCACATAGTTGTCTTTAATAATAATAATATAATTGGATGTTAGTGGCTGTGTTTTAAGGCCTTTCTTATCTTATCTGTAGTATTACATTGCGTGTGTGTGTTATTTGTTAAATACATCCCTTTTTATACAGGGCAGATAAATATTTGCATTGTTAGATAAATTTCTTAGAGCCTTCTTTTCTCAAGGCTTTACAAGCTTTTTTGTGTGCATTTTACTGTTGGAGCCCTCTTTTTTTATAGGTCATTGTTGCTGTGATTTACTTTTGTTAGTATTTGCCTTTGAAAATATGTCTCAGCAGGAGAAGGAAAAAGCCAAGTCCGACTTCAAAAAATGCCCAAGATGTGGGCAAAAGATGTCTATAACTAATGGATGTACTGAATGTGTCCACCTGCAGGAAAGCTGTGCTATATGCCACTCCTTTAGCTCCAGAGTGTTGCATGAGAGAAAAAGAAAACTCATGGATAAGGGTCTGCTGAAATCCTCTTTTCAAGAGTCGCTGGATAAGTCAGACAAGCACTCCAAAAAGACTTTGGAACCGACAAAAAGTCCATGTACTTCGAAATTAGCTTCGACATCAGTTCCACAGCCGTTGGAACAAATGTTTAGCAGATGGTCCCTGACCTTGGAGCCGGTATCTCCGACTTTAAAGTCTCCCATATTACAATCAGTGGCTTCATCCCATTCTTCACAGGCCTCAAGTAGACTGTCTGATTTGGATGTGTACTGCATGGTGAAGAAGCTTTTACAGATACCAGCGCTGGAAAAAATTTTTATCGGCACCGACCCTGGGGGCTTCGGAGCCAACCTTAGTTCCTCTAACATCTTCTGTTCCTCCTCCGATCTGCATGGAATTTTGGAGCCGGAGAGCATGGAACAGATGATCTTGTACCCTTTGGGTCCGACACCTACTCTAGGTTTTTTGGCCCTGACTGCCCTGATGTCTTCAGTGCTGACTGAAGGATCTTGGGGCCAACACTCACCAGTCAAGTGCGGGGAGGATAGTAGGACCAAATTGTCAGTGCCGATTTTACCTCTGAGGGTTTTGGCTTGAATGAGTTCAGCCCTGACCTCTGGCTCAGAGCCTTCTGTACTGGTGCAGACTGTTTCCATCGAATCTTCAGATCTGAGGGATTCCTCTTATTGGGACTGAGGGGCCTTCAAGGCTATGAGGAGGGCTTTGTCCACCCCAATGACCACTCCATCAGTTCGAGCAGCTCCCTGCCTGAAAGCACCTGCCTCTTCAGGACGCCCCATTGGGTGAGCCATGTTCTTCCGAGATCTCTCCAGAAGCCCCCACTGAAGAAGTGCCTAGGAAGAGACTCTGCAAGTGGAAGCATCTGGACTCCCCACAGAAGTCAGTCACTTCAGATACTGACTTGGATGAGTCCGAAGGGTCCCCCTCAGAAGATATCTCATTTGCAGATATCTTAGAAATTCTTAAACAGAGAGATGAGTCAGTTCTCCTGAAGGCTTTTGGGTCTCAACCCTCCACCTCTTGGGTGTCTCCACCCTTTGATGAGTTGCTTGAATTACTCACTTGAAGAGCATGGGAGTCCCCAGACACCACAGAGCCTGTACCCAGGAGGCCTAACAAATTTATTACTAGCCCTCAAGATAGACCTTATCTTACTAAAGGAGTACCTGTTGATGCTATGGTGGTGGCAGCAGCCACCAAGAAGAAGTTGTCAGTGACTTCTTTATCTGTTCATCCTCCTAATAGAGAATCCAGGATTATGGACAGGTACGGGAAGTGTATGTTTAGTTCAATGGCCTTCGCCCTTTGATCTCTGAATTACCTCATACATTTAATTAGGTTACAAAGGGATCTCCTTAAGGAGCTAGGAGACACCCTGCAGGGTTCAGTAGCTGTGGGGGATTTCAGACAAGGTAACTTCCCAGCTCTCCACTCTTAATTCGATAGTGAACTCCTCCATGCATCTGTTGTCATATGCAGCTGATGGTACGAGCAGAGCAGCAGGTACAGGAATCGCTCTCAGGAGACATTCCTGGATGCGCTTATGTTCCTTTGCAGAACCTTTTAAGTCTTCCTACATAAACACCCCCCTTTGACGATTCATCCCTTTTCAGACCTAAGGTAAAGGAAACACTTACCAGGAGTGAAAAAGACGGAAAGACCTCGTCTGCCATCGGAGTGCATTTTTCTGCCCCAAATAGACCTTACCCCAAAGGGAGAGGAGGTGGAAAGCTGTGGTTCCATAAATCTCAAGGATCTTTCCAGAACACTCGTCATGAAACCCCTCTATAGAAGCAGAGGAGGGGGTTAATAATGGAAGACATCGCCCATGTGCCAGAGGAAGGTCCACAGACCAGGGCGACAGAGATCAGTTCTTTGACAAACCCTATCAGCACTCCTGAAAGGAGGCCCGACTGTTCATCTCTGGAGGCAGTCAGGGGATGCCTGTCTTAGTACCTAGACCCCTAGATAAAAATAACAGCTGGGTACAAAGCATGATGTCCAGAGGATACTCCGTTCCCTTTGCCACTCCACCCCCTCTAATAAAGAAAATCCCAGACGCTCCACCCAGTCACAGGGACCAAGCAGTCTTAGAGGTCCAAAGGTTGCTGGACAAAAGAGTCATCCAACCAGTCCCAGCAGACCAGAGAGGATCCGAAACCTACCCAAGGTTCTTTTTAGTTCCAAAGAAAACAGAGGACTGGAGACCTATTCTGGACCTAAGCAGACTAAACAAGTCAGTAAAAAAGACAAAGTTCCAGATGGCCACACTTCAGTCAATACTTCCTTTTCTGGGAAAAGGCAATAGGATGTGCTCTGTAGACCTTCGGGATGCGTACTACCACATAAAGATGGACAGACCATCCAGGGATCATCTACACTTCCGGCTGGGAGCCAGCCATTATCAATTTCACGCTCTGCCCTTTGATTTCACTACAGCCCCCAGAGTGTTCACCAAATGTATGGCAGTAGTCACCGCTCACCTGAGATGGTTGGGATTCCAGGTGTTTCCATATCTAGATGACTGGCTCCTCACTGCCACCACCAAGCATCAACTTATACAGGAAAGGAACACAACCTTGAATCTCTGCAATCAATTGGGGATTAACATCAACTCAGAAAAATCTGCCTCATCACCATCGCAGCAGACAATCTTTATAGGAGCAGAGCTAAACACCATTTCAGTGACATTGTCAGTCTCCAGAAAGAATTTCTCTTACGAAAACAAATATTAGACCTGCTTCCAAGGAAAAAAGCCTCAGTCTCAATGGTACTCAAATTGCTAGGATCGATGGCGGCAGCAATCATTGCCATTCCTCTCATTCGAATGCACATGCTAGATGTTCATCGTGTTTCACTGTTGCAGTCATTACACTTGGGTTATCCTGCTGGCAGGCTACCCGCAGTCGGCCAGAATTCAAAGTCTAGATCCAGCATCGGTTGCTGTCGCCTCTTCCCTGACAGTGCGCCAGGGGTATAAAAGATCCAGCCGACACCATTTTCTTCAGTCTTTCTTGCCGCGTGGTGCCCGAAGCAAAAGCAATTCGCAAGTGCCAGTCGGCCGACTCCTGAGAACCGAAGTCTTCAATAAAGCTAAGTACCCTGTTGGGGAAACTTTATCTTGCTCCAGGCTGATGTCAGTAAAAGTTAACAATTGTATTTCTCGTGGGAAGTAAATACCTCATAAGGATTTTCACTCTTACTATATTCCTTGCCTAGGCCCTGACCACGACGTTGCTAGTTGTCGGTTTTGTGCTAGATTCAACCAACGCATTATTAAGCGTCTGTTTGATTTTGCTTTACATTACTTTGGCCGAAGATTTAACTACATAATGCCGTCGGAACAACCGACGACCGGAATTCATAAAAAAAGTAAAGACAAAGAAAAGGACAGGCATCCGAGGTCCAAAACCGATGACTAAGCCTCTTCTAGGCCAGTCACCAGTTTGCCGGTTCTCAGTGAGGCGCTTTCGCAGCCCCTGACACCCGCTACCTCAGAGCCACAGGCTGCATCCGACTCCCACGTGGAGACATCTAGGCCTCTGGAAATTCAAGGTATTGGGCCTGCAGAAACTATTCCCTCAGATGGGTCTGGAGCCGCTTAGCAGGCATCGGCTTCTGAGGGTGTTTTCAGGCCTTCACAACTTACTATTAAATCCACTACCGCAGCCAAGGCAAAGTCAAAAACACCATTAAAGACAAGGAAACAAGTACAGCATTCTCCTGGACAGTCATCCATGCCAAAGAAACAGATGCTTAAAATGGCCGAGGACCTAATTACTTTGATCAGGGGTTCCCATCCCCCTCCTGATAAAAGGCCTAGGCAAGACACTGACTATGACTCCTCTGACCAGGTTTCTGTTTCCTCTGATTCCTCTTCAGATCAGGGTTATTCTCTCCCTCCCTATGAGGACTCTGATGCAGAAGAATCTATACCTTCAGCCTCTCCACCTGAGGATTACTCTTTTGGGGAAACCTTGCACACTATGAGGGAACATTTCCATTGGGAGAGCCAGGATTATTCAGAATCCAAGAAAAGGCTCAGAGACTTCCTTTTATTGCCTCAGCACAGGCCCCTGGCTATCCCCCCTGTGCTTGATATTGTTGTTGATGTTTTCTCTGAATCCAGTTTGTCTCCTGATTCTTTGCCCCCTGCACCAGTCAAACCTGACAGGAACTACAGGGTCCCAGACTCTCATAAATTTCATTATAAAAACCCTGCTGCTGACCCAGAAACAATTTCTCAGGTCCCAAAGGGGTTAAGGCTTCCACTGCAAAAAACCCTGTCCCCTCTGATAGGGATTCCAGAGCTCTGCATAGATGGGGGGAAAAAAGTTTACACTTCTGCTACTTTAGCTGTAACGGCTTTAAACTGCCAGTTTCACATGCTTAAATATCAACAATAGCTAATGTATTTGTTAAAACAGAAAATGCTTACAAACTCAGAATGTCCTGACAATAAGGAAATGCAGGATTTATTGCATGCAGCTGAACAAGTGGGAAAGCATACTCTGCAATGTGGTTTTGATTCATTACAGGCTTCTTGCAGAGCCGCAGTTGCAGGCTCTGTCATTCGAAGGCATGCTTGGTTAAAAGAACAAAGTTTACCTGATCATGTTAAAGTAAAATTATTGGATGCTCCACTACAGCATGATACTTTGGTGTTAAGGCTGAAGAGGTGCTAAAGAAAATGGAGCATAAAGCAAAATCAATGCAGACAGTAAAGGATTTCTTACAGGTTCAGCCACCTAGATTTAGCAGAAACTGGCCTTCTAAAAATTGGTCCTTTCCGGTGTCAGACAGGCCACAAAGAGGCAGAAACAGACGCCCAAGAGGCAGATCTCTGCCCCAAGGCTCATACAGACCTAAACAATGGGGAGCTTCAGCCCCCAAAGGAGAAGATAAATCACAACCTTATAGGAAACTGTCTCAATGACTTCCCTCTACAAATGCCAAGCACTTACCTTTTGGCAGCACCCGTAGGGGGAAAGCTAGCACTTTTCTCACAAAATTGGCACATGATCACCCAGGACAAATGGGTACTGAATATTGTTTCTCAGGGTTACAGGCTCCACTTTCACACCCTTCCAAAATCAAAAGGTATGCCAGACCTGCCACAAAACCAATGGGCAGAGGGGCAAAAACAAATTTCTGCTCTCATGAACATGAGAGCTATTCAAAGAGTACCACAACAAGAACAGGGACAAGGATTTTACTCAAGACTTTTTCTGGTACCCAGAAAGGACAAAGCCTGGAGACCAATACTGGACCTGTCAATCCTAAATACTTTCCTGGATGTTCCAAAATTCAAAATGTTAACACTGCAGCAACTTCTACCCATATTGGGCAAGAAGACTTGGCTAGTTACTTTGGACCTCAAGGACGCATACCTGCATGTCCCAATCAGACAATCTTGCAGAAGATACCTCTGATTCACAGCTGGCTCAATGCATTACCAATTCTCTGCACTGCCCTTTGGCTTGTCTACTGCGCCCAGGGTCTTCGCAAAATGCCTGGCACCAGTAATTGCATTTTGCAGACAAAAAGGGATTCAAATATACCCCTACTTGGACGACTGCCTTATTCAAGCAGACAGCAAGGACATTCTACTAAAGCATCTGGCATTTGTAAAAAGATTACTAATTTGCCTAGGGTACACAGTAAACGAAAAGAAGTCAAAACTAGTGCCCTCAAGAGATAATATTCCTGGGTGCAGGCTTAAATACAACTGCCCAGATGGCTTATCTCACGCCAGACAAGCAAAGGCAACTGACTCATTACTTTCAAATGATGGCAACAAAGACCCAGCTCCCTGCAAGAAAGATTCTGCAGGCTCTGGGCTTCATGGCATCCTGCATTCTACTAATTCCATATGCAAGACTGCATATGAGGAAACTACAATGGTATCTAAAATAGTGTTTGGACTCAACATTGCCACAGCCTGGAAACAATAATATTTCTTATTCCCTGCCTGCAACAAGAGTTTCGATGGTGGGCCCTGGCCTATCACCACAACAAGGGACAGCCTTTCACCTTACCCACAGCCAGGCAGACAATAACAGATGCATCGGATTATGCCTGGGGGGCACACATGGCAGGAAAATGTATTCAGGGCACATGGCCCAAGGAACAAATGCATCTTCACATCAATTGGAAAGAGATGCTAGCTGTACAGCATGCCCTGGCAGCCTTCAAGGATCTACTACATCCAGGACAACTATTACTAAAGACGGACAATACCACAGTTATGTTTATGTGGTACATAAGCAAGGGGACACACATTCCTTCCCCCTCTGCAGGCAAGCCATGACTTTGTGGAACACAGCACTGACCTATCAAGTATATCTGCAGGCACAATTCCTGCCAGGAAAGAAAAATACTCTGGCAGACAAACTAAGCAGAAATCTCATGGATCCTCATGAATGGAAACTAAATCCACAGGACTTCAGCATGATAACAAGGAAATGGGGATGCCCAGACGTAGATCTTTTTGCCTCCCCTCACATCTGCCAACTACAGAGATTCTGCACAAGAACTTATCACTCACAAGTATGGAAAGTGGATGCTCTATACAGTTTATGCCTTTCCTCCACTGCCTCTTCTTCCCAAGTTACTCCTAAAAGTCAGACGAGAAAAGCCAAAAATGATTCTGATTGCCCCAGACTGGCCATGCCAGCACAGGTACCCAATCCTAAAGAGCTTGTCTCAAGGCCCAGCCTGGGCTTTACCTCAAATTCCTCATCTTCTGACTCAAAACAGTCAGATTCTGCACAATCAACTCAGAACCTTAAATCTGGCTGCATGGCAGATAATATAGCCACTCAGACTACACCTCTCTCTAAAGCTGTTATGGATGTCATTTTAGACGCCAGGAGGCCCAGCACTAGGAAATCTTATGCAGAAAAATGGAAGAGATTCTGTGCTTGGAACCAGGCACAAGGACTCGAACCACTTGTTCCAAATATACCTCAGATTTTACAATACCTAACTGAGATGCTGGACAAAGGCCTATCCTCCTCATCAATTAAGATCCATGCCTCTGCCATTTCAGCTCATTACAATACAGAACCTCCAATTTTCTCTCATCCACTACTAAGACAGTACCTCAGAGGGGCAAAAAAAACATAAAGACCCCCCCCCCCAAGGAGAGCACCAATACCTACATGGGACCTCAATTTTGTTTTAGAAAAGCTCACACTGCCTCCTTTTGAGCCAGCCAATACAGCTGATGTAAAATTTATATCATGGAAAACTGCTCTGCTCCTAGCAATAACTTCAGCAAGAAGAGTCTCAGAGTTACAGGCATTGATGACAGTGGAACGTTTCATCAGGACAGGGTTTCTCTAAGGACAAACCCAACATTTATGCCAAAGGTAGTATCCAGTGTGGCTCTTAACCAAACCATTCATTTGCCAACATTTTATCCAAATACCCAGAATAAATGGGAGAGACTTCTGCACGCTTTGGACATACACAGACATCTACACTTCTATTTGGACAAAACAAAAGCTTTCAGAAAAACTACGCAACTGTTTGTAGCTTATGCTGCAGGATCACAAGAAAAGCCCATCTCAAAACAGACCATTTCAAAATGGATAGGACATTGCATTCGTTTCTGCTATTCACAATATGGCAAGCCAGTGCCTAAGGCATTAGGCCACATTCAACCAGAGCAGCAGCCACTTCAGCAGCCTTCCTCAGAGGAGTACCAACCAAAGACATTCTAGAGGCTGCAACCTGGAGTTCAGTGCACACTTTCACCAAGCACTACCACTTACCTCTCTACTCTAAATCCAGAGCAGGCTTTGCCACTGCTGTTCTGCAGGGCCCTGTAGCCTCCCCTAATCCTATTTAGGCTCAGCCACCCAACCTCAGCTTTGGGATTCAACCCAAGTGTAATGACTGCAACAGTGAAACACGATGAACATAGTACAGTTGTGTACCTACCATAAATGTAGATGTTCGAGTGTATTCACTGTTGCAGTCCAGGTTACCTTCCCACCATCCCCCTTTCTTTTGCTGGGTCTTATATGTACTTCTGTATTCTATACAACTTTTTGGTGTATTTGCTTGTAGATGAAGGAAATGTTATTTTTGTGCATGCATTTCTTATTGCTATATTTTTCATCCTGCCTATTTGGGGCACCTGACATCTGGGGCAAGAAAAACTGAAAAAAATGACGTCGGCTGCATCTTTATACCCCTGGCGCACTGACGTCAGGGAAGAGGTGACAGCAACCGATGCTGGACCTAGACTTTGGAATTCTGGCCAACTGCGGGTAGCCTGCCAGCAGGATAACCCAAGTGTAATGACTGCAACAGTGAATACACTCGAGCATCTGCATTTATGGTAGGTACACAACTGTGCTTTCTACAATGGCTCCTATTCTCTCAATGGTCCTATCAGAAACTTCCAGTGTCACACCAAATTATCATAACAAATATGTGCAAGAAGGACCTTCAGTGGTGGCTGACATCTCAACATGTAACTTGGGGCCGTCCATTCGTTCTACCCAATCCCATAGCTACTGTGACCACGGACGCTTCTTGATTGGGTGGGGGGGGGCATAATCAGGAAAGAACAGCCCATGGCACGTGGAAGAAACATGGGGCTCATCTGCATGTAAATGTTTTGGAGATGTGAGCGGTACTTCTAGCATTGCAGTCCTTTCAAGACTCTTACCTCTGGAAACAACTGCAATTCAGACCAACAACATGTTAGTGGTCTGGTACATAAACAAGGAGGAACCAAATCTTACCCCCTGTGTCGAGAGGCCATGAGAGTATGGCAATGGGCAATCTCCTCCCAGCACATTCTAATAGCAATGCACATCCTAGGGAAATCTAGTGTGTTAGCAGACAAGCTAAGCAGGACAATTCTACTCCCTCATGAGTGGTCCCTACAGAAACAAGTAGCAGAACGGATATTCCACAGGTGGGGCCAGCCTTGCTGCGATCTCTTTGCAACCCCAGCAGACATGAAATGCAGCAGCTACTTTGCCCTGATTCCCCCACCAGGGCATGCTCCAAGGGGTGCACTGGTGTACAGTTGGCCCCTGGTTCTCCTTTATGCCTTTCCTCCCTTCCCTCTGATTTCCAAAGTATTACAGAAAGCAAAATTTCTGGGAAGGACCATGATCTTAATAGCCCACTACTGGCCTTGGCAAATTTGGTTTCCTTTCCTCCACCCTCATCTCTTGGAAGAACCCTGGATCTGTTGACCCATTCATTGGGGGCTCTTCATCCTTCTCTACATACTTCTCTTCATTCCATCAAACTGACCGCTTGGCTGCTCCAATTCCCACAATAGCCAGGATTTACAACCTATCAGCTGAGACTCAACATATAACATCCTCTTATAAATCATCCACCAGAAAGTTATATCTGAGCAAATGTAAGAGATTTTCTTTACGGGTATCTCAAAATGATGATGATCCTTATAGCTTCGATCCCATCTATATTGGAATTTCTAAATAAACTTTTCAACGAAGGAGCTGCTGCAGTTACCATCAGAGTTCAATTAGCAGCAATCTCAAACTTTCATCTTGGCTTCCAAGGCTCCAGTGTTTTGTCACATCAGCTCACTAAAGCCTTTCTTAAAGGTACCATTCATTTGAGGCTGCCAATCAGAGCTCCAGCCATGCCATGGAATCCAAATTTTGTTCTCTCCAGAATCATATTACCTCCTTTCAAACCAGCCTCTTCCTGTCCTTTGAAATTCCTTTCATGGAAGACTATATTTTTGATAGCCATTACTTCTGCTCGGAGGATTTCTGAGTTGCAGGCCTTGACCATCAAACCTCCTTATCTGATTTTGCATAATGATAGAAGTTCCCTCAGAACTAATTCATCTTTCTTACCAAAAGTTTGTTCAGAGACAAATCTTAACCAATCCATTGAGTTCCCAGTTTTCTTTCCTCAATACACAAATAGGATGGAACACATGCACAAACATGATGTTCATAGACAACTCCGATTTTATCTAGTTAGAACAAAGCAATCAGATCAAAAGATCAGCTGTTTGTTTCCTTTTCAGAGTCAAAAAAGGGTGCCCTAGTGACAAAAGTAACCTTTGTCAAGATGGCTATCAGATTGCATTTCCTTCATTTATAATCAGAGAATGCTCCCTTACAACAAAAAATAAAGACCCACTCTACTAGAGCTGTTTCAACCGCATTAGCGTTTTCGCAAGGTTACCATTAGATTGTATTTGTGCAGCAGTTACTTGGTCAAGACCTCATACCTTTATCACTCTTTACAAAGCAGACAAGGCCTCCAGGGACAGGACCTCCTTTGGTTCCATAGTTCTAAGGCATATTCTCCCGTGAGCCACCCGAGAAATGGTGCTTGTGATGCTACCCATCAGTAAGAATGAATGGCGAGATAGAACTTCACATAAAGAAGATATGTACTCACCGTAACGTTCCATGTGAGTTGCTCATCTTACCTTCGTTCTTACGTCTCACCCTCCAACCCCCATCAAGTCTACTTGAGGTCCATCACCTTTCTTATATGGTGCATTGTCTTTTATCCAGCTCTCTGAGTGGCATGTTTATACTACTAGGTAGTCAGTTGGCAGCAAACAAGATCTGAGGGAAGATCATGATGCATCATGGGATAGGGAGTTGGCCTCGAGCTTTTGCAGTTGGCCGAGATGAAGCAGAGGATTGGCTCCGTACCCATCAGTAAGAATGAAGGCGAGATGAACAACTCACATGGAATGTTATGGTGAGTACTTAACTTTTTTTTTTGTAATACCCATTCCGTCAATGTGAGTACATTAATTTCACTAAATGTAAAACATGATTCTGTCAAAAACTCCTGAAACCACTCAAGAGCAAGGCCATGGGGAATAGCATTAAACAGGTCAATAGCATCAGTGGTAAGAAAAACTAAATCATCAGAATAAATCACTCATTTTAACCTTTGAAAAGTCCCATGAATCCTTGCACAAACAAGTAAAAGGTTCCAAAAGCTGTTTGAGTTTAACATCAGTGTATTTCTCCAAAGTGTGACTTTTTGATTTTCCTGCATTCACTACAGGTCTCAAAGGGAGATCTTTGACATATTTATGAATTTTAAGGATAGTGAATATAAAAGGGGACTGCAAGGTGCTCAGCATTAAGAAACTAAAACAACTCGTCAGAAATATGGCCTTGATCAATTAAATTGTTGAGGAAAAGTTAGTTTTAGAAAAATAAAGGTTTACACTGTTAATAGAAGATTTTATACATGCTAACTTGTTGGAGGCAACTAACTGTGCCCATTTGTAGTAGAAATAAGCTTTTTAATATTTTTTTAGAGAGATTTTTTAATTGTATTAATGTATTTTATGAAATCAGTGATGTAATGTGATCCTATCTCACCTACATTCATTACTGACGGGCTCAGAGCCGAGAGTCGGCTCCGACTCGGCCACTATAACTTGCACAAAGTCTCTTATTGGCTGGGCTAACCCTGTATCCCAGGATGCATCACGCCCAAACCCCCAGATCTTGTTTGCCGCTCCTAGAGTAATGACGTGGTCTTGACTTGGTTGTTGCTAAGTACCCTCTCTTTTTTGAACTTATAGCTGTTTGCTCGAGTTATTATACCAAAAATCTATTTTAATAGCTATGTTGTCTGCTGTTTCCATTTTTTGTGACTGATTGCAGCCTTTTTGTTGGTGGTTGTGTGGTAATCCTTCTGTTTGGTGGGCTAGGCCCGTTTAAGTTAGAGGGCCTTTGCCCTATCTTGTGTCTTAGTGTCAGGCGTTTTTGTGTCTTAGTGTTCGGACGTTTTCGTTAGAGCCCTTTCCACCCTCCCTCCTTATGTTGCTGAGTGTGCGGTTGTTTTTCCTTATGTCTGGCAAGGAACAAAAAGAACATAAGCCATCTGGCTTTAAAAAATGCACCAAATGTGCGTATAAAATGTCGTTGACTGATGGCCATGCCATCTGTGTTTGTCTTGGTGCCATACACTTGCAGGAATCCTGCAGTGTTTGTCATGCCTTCTCTTCCAGGGTTTTGCAGGAGAGAAAAAATAAACTTATCCTTAAAGGTTTGATTAAACCCTCCTTTGTGGAAACTTTATCGTCTTCTCCCCCCTCAGAGAAATCCAGGTCCAAGACAAAAATGAAGTCTCCGGCTAGTTCTTCGAAGCCTCCGGAGAAAAGGTTAAAAGCTATATCTCCTTCCTTGGCTCCACTGGTCTCGGAGCTGCAGGAGGTACTGTCCAAGGCTATGTCTCCTTCCTCGGCTCTACTGGTCTCAGAGCCGCAGGAAGTCTTGTCTGTTTCGGGGTCGGTTTCTTCGACTCCATGGTCATCAGCGCCGAAGGAGGTTGCGGTGGTTCTCGAGCCTGCTTTGGCTCCGATCCTTTTGGAGCCGATTCGGAGCCGTTCCCCCAGTCTTGTCTCGGTTCCAACAGAGAAGGTATCTTGACCCCCTTCTGTCTCCTCCAAGTTCTCCAGACTGTCTGATTCGGATGTGGATAGGGTGGTCCAGAGGCTCCTCCAGTTGCCAGTGTTAACTAAATTATTTTCGGCTCCAGCCCAGTCGGCTCTGGAGCCAGCCACTATATCGGTTCCGTTTCTTCCTCCTCCGACAACCTCAGTGTCATCGGAGCTGGAGTCTGCCGAATTGAATGAAGTCCTTGGGTCGGCTCCGAAACCTCCTGCTAGTCTTTCGGATCTGACCTCGGCTCCAACCTTTTCCATCCCTTCTACAGGTTTTGGTACTCGGATGTCCTCAGTTGAACCTGAGGGGGATACATCGGGGCTTCGGCTCTGAGTCTCCCCCTTGGTTCTTCGGCTAGGGGTACCCTGACTCTGGTCATGGTCTCGGAGGTGGATTTTTCGTCCGATTCTGGTGGACCTGCCTTTGAGGCTATGAGGAGCGCGCTGGCCAAGTCCATAGTGACTTCACCTGAACTGGCAACTCCTTTCCCAGACGCTGCGACTAGAGCTTCTGGTGCCCCCCTATCTCTGGACAGTGGGGCTCCTAGGCCTGAGGATACCTCCATGTGTGTTCCCCTGCTTTCTGAGGGCCCTTCAGTGTCTGTGCTTGAGGAGCCTCCCAGGAAGAAGTTGTGTAAGAGGAAGCACGTAGACTCCCCAGATGAGTCTGTCACCTCGGACACCGACCTCGATGATGCAGAAGGGTCCCCGAAGTCATCCTCTGATGATGTCTCATTCTCCGATATCCTGGAGATCTTGAGACAGCGGGGCGACTGGCCATCCAAAAACCCTTCTGAGGAGGAGTCGGTCTTCCTCAAGGCCTTCGGAGCCCAGCCTTCTGCCTCCTGGGTGTCTCCACCTTTCGATGAATTATTGGATCTTATTTATCGAAGGGTGTGGGAACACCCTGACTCTGTGGAGCCAGTTCCTAGCTGCCCCAATAAGTTATCTGCGCCTCCTGGAAAATAATTTTTGACCAAGGGAGTACCTGTGGATGCTATGGTGGTGGCGTTTGCCACTCAGCAGGACGTGGCAGAGGCTTCTACTTCCATCCATCCTCCTAATAAGGAGTCTAGGAGTATGGATAGGTATGGGAAGCGTACCCTGTCTTCAGCGATCTTTACCTTGCAGTCGCTGAATTACTTGTGTCATTTTACGCGGCTCCAAAGGGATCTCATAAAGGAGTTGGGAGATACCCTGTCGGGTAACTTGCCTGAGGCATTAGCCCAGTCTGTTAACACCCAGCTGTCTACCCTTTCTTTCATCGTCAGCTTGTCCATGAGGCTCATATCTTATGCAGCTGAGGGGGCTGGTAGAACAGCGGGTTTGGGCGTAGCCCTCAGGAGGCAAGCTTGGATGCGCTTGTGTCATTTTGCGGAGGCTTTCAAGTCTTCTTTCACAGATGCCCCATTCGACGGGTCCTCCCTTTTTGGACCCAAAGTGAAAGACACCCTCACTAGATGTGAACAGGAGGGTAAGACTTTGTCTGCCGTTGGGGCCCGTTTTTTGCTTCCCACTAGACCTTATCCCAAGGCTCAGAGGGGAGGGAAAATGTGGTTCAGAAAGTCTCAAAAGTCTTCCCCTGCCCATCAAAGTGACCCCCCCCCCTCCATGGGCAGAGGAGGGGGGAATTTTAATGGAAGGCATCGCCCTAGAGGTGGTGGAGGTTCCCGCAATACAGGAGACTGCGAGTCCTTTCGTGGTTCCTCCTACCAACGTCCCTGAGGGATTACCCGACTGTGCATCTCTGGAGCCAGTCGGGGGTCATTTTTCGGAGCATCTTCAGGCCTGGGAGTCCATCACTCAGGATCGATGGGTGCTTCGTATCATCACCGGAGGTTACACCATTCCCTTTATTCACCCCCCCCACCATCAAGGAAAATCCCGGACATTCCACCCAGTCAATGGGATCAGGCAGCAATAGAGGTCTCAAAGCTGCTAGAAAAAGGAGTCATCCAACCAGTCCCCACAGACCAGATCGGATTATGAACTTATTCAAGGTTATTTTTGGTGCCAAAAAGAACAGGGGACTTGAGACCCATTCTGGATCTCAGCCATTTAAACCGCTTTGTAAAGAAGTCCAAGTTCCGAATGGTCACGTTGCAATCCATTTTCCCATTGCTGGAAAAAGGAGTATGGATGTGCTCCATCGATCTCAAGGATGCCTATTATCACATCAAGATAAACAAGGCTTCCAGGAATCATTTACGCTTCCAGCTGGGAGCCAGTCATTTTCAATTCCGGGCCCTGCCCTTTGGTCTCACCACAGCCCCCAGGGTGTTCACCAAGTGTCTGGCAGTGGTGACAGCTCACCTGAGACATCTAGGATTCCAGGTGTTTCCTTATCTAGACGACTGGCTCCTCACCGCCCCCCACCAGGCATCTACTTGTTCAAGCCACGAGAGCTACTGTCAAATTGGGCCATCTTCTAGGGATTTCATTCAACTGGGCAAAATCTGTATTGCTGCCATCACAGCGTGTTGCCTTTATCGGCGCAGAGCTAGACTCTGTAGAAATGCGAGCTTTCCTACCGGCAGAGAGAATAAAAGTGTTACAAGCCCAAGTTCTGGCTTTACTACCCCGGGAAAAAGCCCAAGCCAGGATGGTTCTTCAGTTGTTGGGATCAATGGTGGCTACCATTCTTCTAGTTCCGCTAGCCAGGTTACACATGCAAATACTTCAGTGGCTCCTTTCGGCCCAGTGGTCATATCAGGAACATCCCTTGTCCCATCCGAATCTCATCACGGAGAGATGCCGGCTGGATTTGCGTTGTTGGCTTCTCTCGTCCAACCTGAATCATGAATCAAGGGAGACCCTTGAGCCCCCCGTCTCCTATTGCCACAGTAACCATGGACGCCTCCCAGATAGGGTGGGGGGGGCATTATCTGGGCAAGACGGTCCAAGGTACGTGGCAAGACCATGAGGTTCACTTGCATATCAATGTTCTGGAGATGAGAGCGGTGCTTCTAGTGTTGCAGGCACTTCACAGCTCTCTTCCCAGAGGAACTATTGCGATTCTTTCCAACAATATGTCGGTTGTCTGGTATCTGAACAAGCAGGGAGGAACCAAGTCCCTACCCCCTTTGCAGGGAGGCCATGAGAGTGTGGAATTGGACGATCGCTTCCCAGTGCTTTCTAGTGGCAACGCACATTCCGGGGAAGTCCAATGTGATAGCAGACAGGCTGAGCAGAGCTATTCTGATGCCTCACGAGTGGTCCCTGAATGATAGAGTGGCTGCTCAGATCTTCTCCAGGTGGGGCCTTCCCTGCTGCAACCTCTTTGCCAGCCCCCTGAATGAGAAGTGCAGCAATTTTTTCACTCTGATCCCCCCACAGGGGGAGTCACCCAGGGATGCTCTAGTCCACAATTGGCCCTCTGGTCTGCTCTACGCCTTCCCGACGGTCCCTCTTCTACCAAGAGTGATTCAGAAGGCTACCTGCTTGGGAAGCAAGATAATTTTGATCACACCACACTGGCCCCATCAAGTTTGGTTTCCCTTCCTTCGGAAGTATGCGGTGGATGCTCCTTGGATTCTGGACCCTGCTCCAGACCTATTGACTCATCAGTCAGGACAGCTCCATCCATCCCTACGAACTCTCAAGCTTGCTGCCTGGCTTCTCCACTTCCGACCTTAGTCAGACAGCATATCTTTACCCCGGAAGTAGTACATATTCTGTCTTCCTCCCACAAGTCTTTTACTAGGAAAATATACTCTAGTAAATGGAAGAGATTTGCATTTTGGGCTCAGCAACGTGATCTTGATCCCCTTACAGCCCCTGTGTCAGCAGTGTTAGATTTCTTAGCAACACTTTTTAGACAGGGTTCGGCTGCCTCCACTATAAAGGTTCAGTTGGCAGCAATCTCCAATTATCATGTTGCATATGAGCCTTCCCTCATGGGTCATAAGCTGTGTAAAGCCTTTCTGAAAGGAGCCTGGTTGCTTCGCCCTCCGGTTTCGCAACCCGTTTTGCCATGGGATTTAGATGTGGTGCTCGGAGCTTTAACGTCTTCTCCCTTTGAGCCAGCAGCTTCTTGCGAATTGAAATTTTTGTCATGGAAGACTGCCTTTTTGGTAGCCATAACTTCAGTCACAAGGGTATCGGAGCTTCAAGCCCTTTCTCTTAAACCTCCTTATTTCATTTTTCATAAGGACAGAGTATCTCTGAGACTTGATCCTTCCTTTCTCCCTAAGGTCTCTCTTGCCCTTTGTCTCCACCAGTCTTTTGAGCTTCCGGTCTTTTTTCCACGGTTTTTCAACTAAGCGGAATACAAATTTCACCAGTTGGATGTGCATAGACAACTGAGGTTTTATTTAAATAGGACACAACAGGAGAGGAAATCTAATCAGTTTGTGTCCTTTTCGGACAATAGAATTGGCAGATCTGTAACTAAGGGCACCATAGCTAAGTGGATTAGAGACTGCATCTATTTATACATTAGCGGGTAGGGATCTTCCCTTTCCATTTAAGGCGCATTCTACCAGGGCTATGTCAACTTCAGTGGCCTTTCATGCTAGACTATCCATAGATGAGATATGTGCAGTGGCTACTTGGACTTTTCCACATACCTTTATTTCTCATTACAAACTGGACGTGGCCTCTAGAGGTCGGGCTTCCTTTGGTTCCACAGTGCTCAGGAGTGTTTTCCAGTGAGCCTCCCGGGATTTAGGTGCTGGGGACGCTGTCCCGTCAGTAATGAATGTAGGTGAGATAGGATCACATTACATCTTTTAGTTATGTACTTACCATAATGATAGATGTATGTGATCCATCTCGCCTACATTCTTATGTACCCGCCCTCCTTCCCGCTACCTGTTGGACTTGGAGGAAACTTGTATTCTGATTCCTCTGAGGATATTATTTTTTTCTCTCCTCTTACATATATATCCTTGTGGTGTGGTGTATGTGGGAAGATAATATTGGGGCAAACAATATCTGGGGGTTTGGACGTGATGCATCCTGGGATACAGGGTTAGCCCAGCCAATGAAAGACTTTGTGCTAGTTATAGTGGCCGAGTCAGAGCCGACTCTTGGCTCCGAGCCCGTCAGTAATGAATGTAGGTGAGATGGATCACATACATCTATCGTTATGGTAAGTACATAACTAAAAGTTTTGATTGGTTGAACTTTGCACACATGGGGTTGAAGGATGCTTTGTAAAAACTAGCACTGTGATTTGTATTTATTCTGATAAAGTCCCAACTTATATTCAGACAAAAGCGCTTGACTTTTCTGCCATGTCATTGAGGGGGGGGGGGGGTGAAACATATACTTTTCTGACATTTCAGTAGGAAAATGTGTTTTCAGATTTTGTTGTAAATGGTAATGTCACTGCCTTTGGAATAGCTTAATATGATAAGGGAGAACAAAGAAGCAGCAGTAGTGATTATGCCTGATGATGACACTAAGAGTTCCTCAGCATGGTTTGATGTTGCATATTTTCTTTTCAGATTTTGTGGTTTAGCAAGTTATATTCCACTCTGAAATTCCTAAACGTATGTCATTGGGCTACTTGACTAGAACAATAATGGGCTTCCAAAACACTTGCTGTGACCAGTAGGAATTTTGCCATGTTAGGATGTCCACTACAGTTATTTGAGTACTCCACTGTAACAAACAGAACATGCATTCCGAACATTTCTGGCATAGCACAGTGAAGATATGTGCTGGAAAATTAGTAATATATTGTACTAAGTATGGATGTTGAACCCAAGGGGATGACCATTTATATTCCAATGCTTATCAGTTAGGAGTGGCACTGAAGTTAGTCTTGATGCTTTACTTCTCTTGATTCTTCAGCCTAGTTCTCAGGTAGTGTCCCTTTTGTGGAGTCTCTTTATGTCCTCCCTGTGAGTAGGTGGACATTTGCTCCAGTGTCGTCCTTCATTACAAAGACATGTCATAGGTGAATTGGCATTCTGCAAAATTTCACTTGTGTACTTGCAGTTTGTGTGTGGGTATCATGATGGGTTGGTGTCCATTCACAATAAGCTACTATGCTTTGCACCCATTTTTGTGCCAGTATAGGCTTCAGCTCTCCCACATCCCTGCATTAGGATGGTAGTCAGAGAAAGAATGAATACAGAAAGTGAAATATTGCGAGTGTGTACATCAGTCATATCCTGTGTAAGATGATGCCTTGCCCTGTGGATATGCTACACTGTTTAGATGTAAAAATATAAGCAGTATTGACAAATATTGTCAATTGTATCCCAGGTTAATAATGTGTGTATGCTGTCTGTAACTGCATTGACCGTGAAAAATGAAATTAAAACATAAAAGAAGCAAAACATAAAAAAGGGTCCACATGACATGTTTAAGATCATAGTGCTGTCTGGGTTTGGATACCCCCCCCCCAAATAAATAAATAAAGAAGCAGCCTTGGGAAACTTAAAATAAACAAAATGACAAAAAGACCATTGCAGGGATTGGAAGAGTCAACCACTCTTACATGAAAGACATATGGATGCTACAGACACCCATGTAGTGAATAAGATTCCTTGCATATGAGTAACACACACACAGGAGGAGAGAAGTGCACGTTTGTCATGTAAAGTGATACATTCACACACATTCCCATTTCAAGAATATGTGAGCTTCAGATGGCAGCATAGCAGAACATGAGGCACACAAGGTTTTCTATGGAGTAGAAATAAGAACATGAGTACAGCACAGTTGGCTGTGACTATGTAAGTTTAGCTTAACTGAATATTTCTGTAACTGAGTGTTGATAAAGGTATTTAACAATGAATATAACCTATTTTTAATACAAATTATTTGAAGATTGGGGCCCATTTCCAAAATTTTTGCTTGAGGCCCAGAGTTTAAAGTTAAATCACTGAAACAAACCTGCATGTGACTCTAGCAAATTAAAACAAAACTGTAGTTCAGAGTCAAGTTAGCTTCAAAGATAAGTAAAAAGTAACACAAAATGTACAAATTAAGACAGAGAGAATTGGTATGATAGCTAGAAAAGATTGATAGTTCTTTCAAGAGGGGAGATAGAGCACTTATAGATCAAAGGAAGATAAATGAGGAATAGTGAAACTAACAAGATATAGTGGTAAGGACATTTTAACATCTATTACACAAGATGCAGACATTAGATGCATGCGTCCTGATAAAGGTGGAGGACTTGTAATTATGTACAACCCTGATTATCAGGGGAGAATGCTTTATATAATGTTTTTATTAAATGAGATAAACATAGCATATATAGGGCTGTGTGAATAGCATTGGAAGAGATGTTTCTGTTCGAGCAGTTTCCAGAAGATTTATGTTTTTAAGTGTGCAGGACCCTGTTATCCCAAGAACTTTTGGCATCCCGAATTTACATTAGAACATCAGAGATCCACCTTTACGGCCTATTGTGGCTTCAGCAGGGTTAATCACTGAGCCACTGGCCAAATTTGTTGGCACAAAACTCAAAAATTTGTTTAAACCTTTTGGACATATCATTCATGATTTGTTGGACAAAATAAAGCAGGTTGACCATGATTTTCATTACTTTATTACTTGTGACATTAAAAGCCTGTTTTCTGTCATCCCACAAGAACAAAATTTGTTGTTGTTTGATGAGATAGTTAAACGTTATGGGAGACTAACTGAAAATGATGAAAATTTAATACATGATTTCATGGATATAATTTTGTCCAACAATTTCCTGGTATTTGGCAACAAATATAAACCGTGTTCTTGGGTGGCCATGGGGGCCATTTGTGCCCCCGTGTTTGCAAAGGGTGTTTTAAGGTGGGAATTAATGTCCTTGTTCAAGTTTCCACTTTTTAAGGTTTGCAAAGCCTGCTACAGATATTTAGATGGACCTGTTAATTTTGTGGCAAGGTAGTATAGATCAATTTAATGAATTGTCGGGGTTGATGCAACATAGTACAGAGTTTCTGGATTTTACTTACCATGTCAATGCCAACAAAATTGCATATTTGGATATCAAAATTCAACATTCACCAGATGGACCAATTGGAACAGTGGAAATAGGGATATTTAGAAAGCCCACTTATTGTAATTTTTTTATTTTATTCCAGTTGGCGGTAGATTTAATTGTTTTACGCAGAGTGTGATTTATTTTGCTGCGTGCACACAATGCCAAGCTTTTTACATTGGCAAAACCAATAATGCTTTTAGTAAGTGTATTTACCAGCATGTGTACGGCATCCAGCAAAATGACAGAGTGCTTTAGCTAGGTACTCTGTCACATGTGTGGGGTTTGATAAATTTATGTTCTTTGCTGTACAACAGATTGATTTGGCAGCATATTGTGGGGACTGGGAGAATAAGTTGTTGCATAAAGAAATGCTTTGGCAGTTGAGTTTAATGTCACTATGCCACCAGGTTTAAACGAAACAGTTTCTCTTGCCAGTGAGCTAAAAGAAAGATCAAGAAAACTATAGGTTTTCTAAATGCAACTTGACAAAAGGCAAGTTGATGCAATGTACGTAAGAACATGTAATTGTTTGTTGCTTTTGTAGTATGGCTTTTACAAGCACAGTATGTATATATGTACATTATTTTTACTTATTTTATTCATGATGTTTTATTTTGCAACCATTTATTATGCATAGTTATTCAAGGTGAATACTAGCTGAGTATGTATCTTTAAATGCAGGACTTGGTTTCTTGACTTGTTTTCAATTAAGGGTGGGTTTTTTGTTATAAAAGCATAGCTACTCTAAATGCAATGGTTCTGATGATGTCTTTTACTTGTAAGACGAAAGCGCTAAACCTGTTTGATTTTTTTACAACAGCAGTTTGTTTTTAAACTTTTTTAAGCTGTAAGACAATAAACACTTTGTGGATACAAGTTATGGTCCCTTGGAGCACCTGGGTTATTTTATTTCTGGAGTACCTACTGGGTTTGCTACCTTCTTGTCTTTTACTGGATTCTAATTAACCTTATTATTGTATCAGAGAATGGAAATACTTCCATTGCCCTACACATAAAATCACTGCTTATTCTGTCAGCTGCTTTCTCCATATCAAGACACACTAACAGAGATATTTTCTTACATTCTCATCCCTGTGGATCATTGTTCTATTTTTTATTTATTTTAAATTTGTTGACCGGGATTGTCCAGCTGAGCTATTGCCCTTTTTCAGCGAAGGCCTGGGGAGAAAATCTCCAAAGATATACAATGCAATAAAAATAGCAATACAGATACATTTCAATAAAAATAGCAACAGAGAATTTTGCTAGTTAAAATACGTAAGCTACATACATGTATGTTGTTGACAGATAAAACAATACTATAAAAACAAGGAGAATGTTAAAGTAGAATAAGTTGTATGTTTTGGTTTGAAAAGAGAGTTGAGTAAATGTAATGTTTTGTATGCAGAGTTGCTGAATATTAAAAGGTTACATAAGAATTTCAGGGAGCAGAGTATAGAAGAAGAAGTCATGGAGGTTGCATAGGAAGCAGTAGGATAAAGTAGTTGATGGTAAGTTTTAGTAAGTTAGTTTGACTGTATTATAAAAGGCAGGTAATCAGGGAGGGGTGAGTACAATGGCAGGACCAGTGTTTTTTAAAGTGGTCTTTGGTTGCTAGCTTAAACTGTTTGGGGTGAGTCAGGGACCTTATTTCTAGTGGGAGTTTGTCCCACACAGTAGAGGGATGGTAGTTATATAAGTTGTGCCCTGCATTGGATTTGGGTTTATGGATTTTTAATAGGTCTTGGTTTGAGCTTTGGAGAAGTCTGTTAGGGGAGTAGTGAGAGATGAGATAAGATAGACTTGGGCAGAAACTAAGCTGATATAGGATGGCGTGTATGATTTGGAGTTGAGATTGTAGGAACAGGTGAGGTAGTTCGGGCCAGTTCAGGTATTTTAGGGAGAGAGAGTGGTGAGATTTATATGTTTGTTGAGCTACAAATCTAGCTACTTTGTGGTAGGTTGATTCTAATTTAGTAAGTAGGGAGGAGTTCAGATTTGTGAGTATTTGGGAACAATAGGTTAAGCATGGTAGAAGATAGGCATGGGTAAGAGAAATCCTAGCTTCAATAGTTAGGAATTTTTTGTTCCTGTACAGTACTCCTAGCTTTTGGTGGGTTTTTTTGATACAATTGTTAATGTGAAGATCGAATTTTAGTTGGTAGTCAATGGTAATGCCAAGGAGTTTTGTGCTAGTTTCGATTTCTATAGGAGTATTGTTTAGGGACTTTATAGAGAAGGAAAGTTTAATGTGGTTTGCAGATTTAGGTAGAAAGAGTAGTAATTTTGTTTTCTTGGGGTTGAGGATGAGCTGATTATTAGTGAGCCATGTCTCTACTGAGTTGAAAGATGTCTTGGTATTTGTTAGGAGTTCTAAGCAGGAATTAACCATAGTTATGACTGTAGAGTCATCTGCGTATTGAACGATGTTAGAATGAGGACAAGAGCAGAGGTCCAAGAATGGAACCTTGGGGAGCACCAGCTCTTACTGAGAGAGGGGTAAATAGTGCCGAGTCCCATCGTACTGACTGCAGCCTATCCAAGAGATAGCTAGAGAACCATGCAACTGTATTAGGGGAGAAGTTTAGGTGTACAAGTTTACTAAGTAGAAGTGTGTGTGTGAGACAATGTCAAAAGCCTTAGAAAGGTCAAGGAATAGGCAGGAAATGAGTTTGTAATCATCTTTATCCAGGGCTAAGGTGTTGAGAAATGATAGTAGATCTGTGATTGTACTATGCTTGGGATGGAAGCCATGCTGTTTTTCTTGTAAGAGATGATTCATAACTTGTTTGTGTATACATTTCTCAAGGATTTTGGAGAGAGGGGAGAGGATAGTGATAGGTCTGAAATTAGATATTTCTGTGGAGTTACCTCCTTTATGAATAGGAAGAGTGTAAGACTGTTTCCAGATAGAAGGAACTTTAGACTCAGAGATGGAGTGATTGATTAGTATAGGTGCAGGCATAGCAAGGGAGTGTGCAGCAATAAGGCGAAAGTAAGACGGGATATTGTCTGCTCATACAGAGCATGGTTTGAGCTTTGAGAGTAGAGTTCTGATAATATTGTCAAATGTATTCTGTTCCACATTGATCTGTATCTATCAATTTTGGCATCACCTTTGCCATTCTTTTAACTGTTGATAGATATAAACAGTAATGTCCTATAGTTCTTGTAGAATGATTTTTAGTAAACACTTAGATGTTTTCTTAGGCCTCATACTATTGATTGCAAACCAAGTGTCTGTAAACATCTAATTATTATATTTAAACTGTTTTCATATTGTATGTTGGAGCTTTTCTCCCCGGGCTTCTGCTGAAAATGGACGTGTCCAGTCGGACTGCCCCAGTCAACAAATGTAAAATAAAATAAAAATAATCATGATTTAAGATTTTAATGGAACTATATGATGCTGGGTCTTTACCATCTTTAGGTATTACAGCCACAGCAGGTTTCTTACAGGATGTTGATGTTTCCCCTTATTTTAAAACACTGTTAAACAAAACTTTCTGTATCTTTATCTCTCTCCTCTACCCTAGCTTCCATACTTCCACACTTCCACAGGAATACCAACTATTCCCAGAGACTTTCCTACAGATTGATTGTCACCATTTTCATCTCATCATCTGCTATCTTGACTGTTATTTGTTGAGGTTCATCTACCTCTAACCTTAGCATACCCAAGTTGTCCATAAATATTTCCATTTGTGTGTTTTCTTGATTTCCACGTTCCTCTGTTTTATGCAAATTTTCATAACATTTCTGAAGTATATCTAATACATGTACAGAATCTCTGGATATTTTTCTTGCTGTAGACTCCCTAAGTTTGGCAACAAACCTTACTACTTTCTGTTCAAGTCATTGAGCTAAAGGTTTTGTGCCCTAGAATTATTATCAACAAACAGTTGCTTAACAGCTATCTTTCTAAACTCATGCATGTTATCCAGATACTATTTTCTCTCTAGCAATCTGCATTTGCACCTCTTTTTCTGTGAGATCTCCATTATTCTGCAATACTTTAATCTTTTTCAGCTCCTGTAAGTAATTATTGTTAATTTGTAACCATATCTTCCCTTTCTTTATTTCTTCCCTGTTATTAAATTCAACTTTGATTTTACCCCTTTCACTAGCTATAACTTCTGAAGACATTTCTGTCTTCCTTAATAACTCTTCACATGATTTCCACTACCCATTCTTTAAATTCCTCTCTTTTTAACAGGTAGGAGAGGAAGTGCCAGTCTCTCATTTGTTCTTCTTTACCCTGCATTTTTATACTAGTTGTTATTGACATGATCTGAAATAGTTATTAGATGTGTGTTGAAGTTTTTAATTAAATGCACATTCCTGTGAAATATAATTTCTGTCTAGTTTAGCCCAGTTACTGTACCTTGGGGAATAATATGTACACTTTCTGTTACTGAATTCATGTCTTCCATACCAAATATTTTCATAAATTTCTTAAAATCTACTCTCTCTAGATCCCCAGATACAGCCTCACTATGGCAAATCATGTTCCAGTCCCCACCTGTAAGTAATATTTCCGGTTGAAAGCTGATTGTTTCTCCTTAAATGTTTCAGGTGGAATATAAAATATATGGTAGCATAATCACCCTTCCTTGCCAGTAGCCCCTTACAACCTCAGATCTACCATTACTATCTTTTTTTCCTCTTCTATCACTATTGGAGCTCCTCTAGTAATGAGTATAAGTATTTCCCTTTTCCTTTGCCCCTGTTATTTTGCTAGATATCTGTCCTGATATCCTTTCTTTATCAAAATCACATGCTCATTTCTTTCCAAATGAGGCTTCTGTATCATTGCTATTTGCACATTGCATTTCTTAATATAATCCAGTATTTTTACCTTTTTGTGTATACCTGTGAGGTAATTCATGGCCCAAAATAATGTTTATTGTAGCCATTGTGATAAGAAATTATGGTTTCCATCTGTTATACACAACAGCTTTTTTTAAATGTCTGTTTCCAGCTTTCGTGTTACATGTACCCAGTAATGTTTTACAGATTGATACTTTATACAGTTGTTTCTTGCCATCTCCATTTGAGCCTATATCACATTTTATAAGACTTATTTCAATGAAAACTCTCAAAAATGCCCCCAGAACTCCCCTATAACCTATTCATTTAACATTTTGTGTGTTTGTTTTAAATTATGTACATCTTCAAATAATGAAGTTTAACCTTCTTGATATGAACAGTAGTACCAAATCAACAGCTGTGCACACAGGCATTAACTAACCTCAAATTAAGGTTATCCATGTTAAAGTCAGCCACGAGCAACGAGAGAGACTGGCCGTTTAGGACAACAAGGTGACTTTTCATTTAACGCTATACCTCTAACTGAATGGCTTAACATTAAAGTAGAGCTTCTGAATTACCTTTTGAAAGATGAGGTCACAGATCTTAGTTACGAAAGTAGCTTAAATAGACTGATTGACTTATGGTTTAAATTTAAAATTTTGAATATAGACAACATTTATTTGAGAGAATGTTTACAGGCTAAACTTGTTCCGAAAGGGTTAAGGGTACACAAATTCCCTAACAATGTTAAAGTTGGCACACGCTTTCATGATACATTAATTAAAATGTTTAATAACTGGGGTTTTGACATCCTCAGAGCTATTATTAAGAATAATGAGGAGGAAATGGAATTATTAATGAAACATATTGATATAATTAATGAAAAAAATACTAAATATTTGTTATTCACGGTGGATGGAGAAAAAAAGAAATATTTTGAATTGAGGAAAGTCATTGACAAAAAATGTGATAACATTTTGGAAAAGAAAAAAAAAAAAGAAAATAGTTAGAGATGTATTTGAATATGAACATCATATTCAGTATCCTAAGCCTAGATCTATTTTCAGTCATAATTGTGAATTTAGTAACTTTGGTGATCAGGTAGATAGTAGAGAAAATTATGAATAAAGAACTAATCAAGTCATCTTGGACCCTTTAGAATATCCCCCGCTCCGGAGATCGGAGAGAATCAGAAATCAGAGGGAGGGGAATTTTCAACAGAATGCATGGAGGGGGAGGGGCAGGAGATTCTAGTTGAAAATGGTGGGGGAGTGGATGGTCCCACCTTTTATGAAAATTATGGGAATTTTAATTCCAGTAACACAAAGACTGTGGTTTGTACGTGTGAGGAATACAAAAATTTCAACATTTATAATTACACTGAATTGGATATAACCAACATATATTTTAGCCTTTTCTCTAAAGGTTTGAACTTTGTATCCAGAACCAAGTGTGATATTAGTAGATTGATAATAGATTTCAAGATGTTTTTTAAGGAAAATTAATTTAGAATTGATTTGTGAAAATAGAACATTAGATGATGGAGTTCATGAAAAATTGAAAAGGAGGAGCATCTAGAATCCCCCTATCCATACTCCACTAAAGAATTTTAAGAATATTGTTGAAGGAGAATTTAGGAAGGCAATTAAGAAAAACAAATTTGCCCCTAATCTGTCACCTGATGAATATTTACTGTTACAAGATTTAAGGGATAATGTGAATTTAAGAGTTATGAAACCTGATAAGGGTGGGGGGATAGTATTAATGGATAATATAAACTATGAGGCCAAAATGTTACACATACTACTTGATGGAAGTAAATATAATAATCTCTCCAAAAATGAGATTAATATAGGTTACAGGGGAATATATAGTATGTTATATGATTTATTTTTGGAAGGATTTATAGATAAAGAATTATTTGAGTTTTTGCATGTTAATAGACCTAAAATTCCTTCCATTTTCAGCATTCCTAAAGTCCATAAGGATCTGATAGATCCACCTTTGCGTCCTATTGTTGCTGCTGAAGGGTCTGTTATTTCCCCATTAGCCAGATATATTAATGTAAAATTAAAACCATTAATGATGGAAGGGACATCTTTCTTAAAAGATTCTTGGGACTTTTTGTATAACGTCAAAAGTCATATGTTTCAAAGTGATATAATTTTTGTAACTATAGATGTTGTGGACCTTTTTGGGTCCATTCCTCATAGTTTTGGACTTGAATGGTTCGAAGAAGCTATCAGATATTCAGGAGAATTGAAAGATGATGAGGTATATTTATGTTTGTTATTAATGGAAATTGTGCTAAAACATAATTACATATTTTTTCAAGGCGAATATTTTCAACAAATCAGTGGGGTAGCAATGGGGGCAAGGTGTGCCCCAATTTTTGCTAATATGGTTTTAAACACTTGGGAAGTAAAATTTATTTATAATAGTATATATAATGATTGTTGGCATTTATACAAGTGATTTTTAGATTATATAGTTATTTTCTGGAAAGATAGTTATGAAAAATTGAATGAGTTTATAAATTATATTAACAGTACTACAGAATTTCTAAAATTTACCCATGTAATCAGTTTTAAAGAAATGAATTATTTAGATATTACATTGATTAAGGAAATGGAATGTTTTAAGTCTAAGGTGTATAGCAATAACACTTTTTCCAATAGCTACCTACATTTCAGTAGCGGACATCCCGCTCATCAGAAAATCAGAAAAAAAGTATAGTGAAGGGGCAATTTGTGAGAATTTCCAGGATGACATTGAATGATTTTGATTTTGCTGAGGAGTGTAATTTTTTGACTCAGATGTTTTTAGAAAGGGGTTATCCTATAGAACTTTGCTCCAATATATATGAAGAAGTAACTAGAGGTACGAAAGATAGATTTCAACCGATTTTAGGAAAGGAATCTAATAAACTAAATAATATAGAATCACAAGATGGAACAGGTTCCAACAATACAATTCAGTATAAAAAGGAGACATTCAATAATGCTTTTATAATGGATTTTAGTGGGAATGCAACAGCTATTCAGAAAGTCTTCTATAAAGAATGGGATCAGTTTGCCAGAATTGCTGATCTTGGTTGTAAAGAGAATGGAATACCAAAGATCATTTTTAGGAAAGGACGGAATGTTAAGGATTGGTTGTCCACACATTATAGGGTCAATAAAAGGGTAAATAAGGTGCCAGGGACTTTTTCTTGTAAAATGTGCTCCCAATGCCCCTTGATGGCAAATACCAATCAGGTCTATATTGAATCTAGAGGTAGGGAAATTATTGGTAAAACTTTCAGCAATTGTGATTCCTTTGGTGTGATATATATTGCTATATGTGAAATTTGCTCTAGTTTTTATATAGGGAAAACAGAGAGAAAAATTAGGAGAAGAATACACGAGCATATGAATGATATTAAAAATAAAAAAATCACTAATGCATTATATAAGCATACCACTTCCTGTCCATTAGCTAAATACAAGTTTTTTGTCATTGAGGAAGTACAGCAGGATGAGAGGGGTGGTCCTTGGGAAACCAGGATCGAATATAGAGAATTGTATTGGCAAATTGTCATGGAAGCCAATAGATTTCCAGGGCTTAATGATTATATTTCACTTGCCCCTGTCCTCAAAATGAGGGCTGCTAGATTATAATAAAGTGAGATATTATGCTGGGCTGATTGCACCTAGTTTTTAGTATTTTTTAGCATTTTGGAATTATATTTATGATATATTAATCAAATACAGCATATTTATATATATTTAATATATTTATATTTATATTCATGTTTATTTATTCCAATTGATCTATGAAATACACAGTATTTATACTTATGAATCCATACATATTTTATATATAAAATTTTATATATATATTTTATTAATAATATTTAAGGTTGATATTGGGTATGATTTTATTTATACATTTACTACAATATATATATATATATTTATAGAAATATATTTTAGATATGCAGTGAATGTTTTGTTGTGACTTGTCATTTTGGTCCAAGACCACTAGAGGGGAGTGTTATTACAGATATAGAAGTATTCCTATATATATATATATATATATATATATATATATATATATATATATATATATACACACATTTGAGTGTTGAGTTATGGATGTAATAAATTTGATACGAAGTTATAATCATTCACTTCATGACTTTCGATATGTAATAATTTTTGTTTATCATCCACCATATGATACCAAATAAGTTAGATGTTTCATTTAATACGAAGTGTTCACTTTTAGAGTCCATGGTTAATTATTCATGATTTTGGTTCCTGATTGGACCATTTGAAATAGCGTGCATCTATAAATATTGATGATTAATTAATTAACAGATTGTTTTATTGATGTCTGATGAAGTCTGAGTTTTAGACGAAAAACACGTTGTTTCAATAAGCGTTTAACGTTACATGTATTTTGGATGGTTATCGCATTTATTAAACTTTGGATTTATTCTGTGGCTGACCGGTGTTGGGCATCTCCTTTCAACAGTGCTTTAAGTGTTTCTTGGTTGGTTTTTGCACTGTTTCTTCTATTATTCATGGTTACATGTTAAAGTATATAAAAAATCCAAAAACACTGGATTTTTGCTTCATGTTAAAGTATATGTTACAGCCTGTGTTCCTACATGCAGTAATTGCTGTCTGTGCTTGTCTTGTATGCTTTCAGAAAACATTAACTTTTAGCCATGAGAAAAAGTGCACTAGCTATCTGTGAATAAAACAAAATTAGGCATTATTCTAGTGAATGTATTAAAGTAGTTAATTACCAGAAAAGCTGCTCTCTTATTCACTTCCAGGAATTTAAAACTTTGCTTTTACTGAGCTGCTTGTCCTTCTACCTTTTAATTTTATTTTTCTCTCAGTAAACAATGTCCAGACCTCTCAATGTATTGCCTTCACCTGTAGTCAGCTTGTTTCCATGAAAACATAAGAATGGACTATACTTCAGTGCTAACACTGAACATTCCTTTGCTAAAGGAAACTCGTTTAACAAAAAAAAAAAACGCTTGCTTAAACAAAAATGTGTCATTAGATTAAGCCAAGGGCATTAATTCAGATTTTCTCCTATGCAAAAATAGAAGAAAACATTCAACTCTACATATCCCATCCCAATAGCACAATATTAAAGCTCATTAGCTCAGACATTGTCCAGTTTTTCTGTTTTTGTATTGTAATGCCTACATTTTTTAAGACTGAAAAAAAAGTACTTGTTTACTTTAATATCTTCATCACACACAACATGAGAATGCTTTACTATATAACATGCAATTTATATCATGAAATGCTTTATGAAAATACTGTTGAGTACTTTTCCTTATTTTTCTGTGTGTACTTCCAAACATTAATCACATGAAGTAGGGCACATGCCTGTCAATACCACCACTAATTTAACAAAGTCCACATAAATCCAGTCTTTCTCAGCCTCTTTTTCTTGTAAAGCCGTAGTTCAGAAATGTGATTGATGCTTTATCGTCTCATATTTATTGACTAATTTCAGTGTTGCTGGTCTGCTTCCTGTTCATCTCAGTCTCCCAACCCCCCAGACTCTGGTTCAATTCCAAGGTACTCCTAATTTTTCATTGTCAACTCCTGTGCATTTTTGTGTCTCTTAAGCATTTTCCTTGGAACATTAGAAAAAGGTTTCACTGGCAGTCTCTCTCCATGAGCTTTATCATCAGAAGAATGAAAAGCAGAGTTCCCTTCTGTTTGATGGCTCACTTTTTTGTTGGACTAACGTTTGTATTTCCTCTTTAGCCTGTTCTGCATTACAAATGACTTTGTCTTTACAATATCTTTTTTCCTGGAGGATCAGATGGATACAACAGCTTAAATCTCAAACCTGCCTCTTGACATTCATTGATTGCTGAGATAAATTTGCTTCTCTTCTGCTGGTGTACAGTGAATCATCATTTTCCACAAGTGCTCTGTCTTCAGTTTTTAATGTTTTGCCGTTCTGCTGCACTTTTGTCAGAATCAGCTCTTTCTTCTAGCATGATTACCTCCTTACTAGTACAGGTCTTGGCTGCTTTCACATGGCCAGGTTTGGAGCATAGACACAGTGCGCCTTTTCATTTAAATCCTGCTGTGGAATACCAGTCCAGTTACTTGTTTGTTTCATAAAATTAATACAGCTTGTTCATTTAGTTTGTCTGATACAGCAAATATTTTCGTGTTTTCATAAAATTAATACAGCCTGTTCATTCAGTTTGTCTGATACAGCAAATATTTTTGTTGTAATTGTGTTTTTTATAATCTTTATAATATATATTTACCATCTCAAAAGTGCTTACTCCTCTCTGTACTCTTCTTTTCTAGACCTAACACCACTCTTAAGTATTCAACTGCGGTACCACCTTTAACATTCCTATAAGAAAAGCGCAATCCGGGTCTGAACTGTCTGCAAACAGCTACAGTTAACTTTGAGTATGTGTCTACCTGTTTGAGTCGATCTTCATTTTCCCCTGGAGAGCACTGTGCTTTGGCTGTAAGCAGCCCCACCACCACCACCACACACATCTTCCACTTTCTCTTATTCCCTTCTGTTAGCAAATAGTATCCATAACTGATAAATACTGTATGTTTGTTAATTTAAACTATGACCACAGTGGCCTACTGATACAAGGTTATCCTGGTTTTCCACCTGAGAAATTAAGAAAAGACTTAGTTTCAGAGCAGTCCTTGGTCAGTTGTGATTGTTTCTTAACAGATACTTGTCTTGCTTTGTGGTTGTTTCCAGCCCCTCATACAAGAACCTAACAGGGTCTCTACTCGCTTCGCTCCCCACCCTGCCCCCTATTCCCTCCCACCCCCAGTGGTCCCACCTTTATTGCACTCAAACCCCTCCCATCTTTCCAATAGCCAACCACAGCACTAACCCAACACTACCTCCTCCATATTCCCTCTACTATCACACCTCCTCAACTGACATGTACAGGCATACCTTTCCTTTGCTCACTGCATGCACTCTCCTTGCATATCTTACATCCTACCAAAGCTCCATCATTCCCCCACTCAACCACTACCACTGTACTACTACTCACACCACCACCCATGTCTCACCCATACTCAGCTCCCCTCCCACCAGCTCAAGAACCATCCCTATGCACCCCCCACATATTCTACCAACTATATTACTCAAACGTAAAGCATCCCTACAACTTAACATAGTAACCCTCCCACCATACCTATTACCCACAGAGCACAATCATAAAGTTTCCCTTATAAACAAACACATTCAAAAACTGAGAAAACTAATAATCTCATGCATATCAAAACTAGCCCTAAGTGGAGACATCCACCCCAACCCTGGCCCTACCATCTCCAACCCCAATCCTCATAATCAGACTAGAAACCACAACTTCTCCCATATTACAGCCAATAGAAAGCCAAGTGACTTCCTTCTACTAAGCCTAAATATTAGAAGTATATCCAACAAAGTCCATGAACTCCATGCCACCATAGACTTATACTCCCCAGATATAGTCATCCTGACAGAAACCTGGCTAAAACCTCACATTACCAGTGAGCAAATACTCCCTACAGGTTACGGCATACTAAGAGTAGACCGGCTAAACAAAAAAGGAGGTGGTGCTATAATATTTAAACAGCATCTAAACATCCAGATCTTAAAATCATCAGCTCCACAAATAGGCAATGAAGAAATAATATATACCAACCTCAAAATTAACCAAAACAAAACCATCAACATAATTGGATGCTACTTCCCACCTGGCCAAAACATCCCTCCACTAGAAAACCTCCTCAGCTGGTCTACCCACCATCTCCCCCAAAAAACTATCATCTTAGGTGATTTCAATATTGACTGGCAATCCTGTTCTGGCAACAATCCAACCCATCATGTACACCTTCATGGCTTCACCCAACTAGTCCAGTCACCAACAAAGATAAATAAAAACTCCAGCAAGCACACTACCCTGGATTGGATACTAGTCAGTAAGAACCCCCAGTCATATATAACAGTCTGCTTATCAGATAGCCTTAGTGATCACTCCCCAACATTCCTACTCAAAAAATACCTGTACCAAGCTAATCCTGTCATCTATCGTCAAATACGTAAAAAAATAAACTTTAACCCACTCACATTCATCTCATCCCTCAAAGAATGTAACTGGCATGCTCTAAAGTACCTCAGTCTAGATGACGCAGTTGAATTTTTTTAATACTACTTTCCTGAACATCTTTAATTACCATGCCCCCATAAGATTTTCCAGAACCAAAGCACAACCCTCCCCATGGCTACAGAAAACCACTAAGTCAGAAATGAAAAACAGGGATAAAGCCTGGGAGCACTGGTGCAAAACCAAAACCCCCGCAGCTAGACAGAAATTCCTAGAACTACGCAATAGAGTCAAAAAGCTAATAAAACGGGACAAATTCCAATACTACCCGTCTGCCCTAGACTCCTCACAACACAGCCCCAAATAATTCTGGTCCTCCATAAACTCCATCCTCCACCCAGGTAAAGTCAGTACCCCTCCTCCTAACATCCCTCACTCCTCAGAAAATATTGCTACCTCATTCAACACACACCTCACCCAAACCATACTATCACTAGCTAAACAACACAACCCCCCTCCCCTCCAACCCACACCTTCAACTAGTAATCTCCCCACTGCATTCTCTTTTTATCCTGTACCTACCTCCAACATAAAAAAACTCTTAACTAAACTTAAACCCACCAAATTAGCAGCAGACAACCTCCCAAGTGAATACCTACAAATCACAGCTGATGCTCTGGCCTACCCAGTATCCATCTTGATTAACCGATCTCTGTCAGAAAGTTACATTCCCACATTGTGGAAAGTCTCACATATAATTCCCCTCCACAAAGGCGGACCCTCTGCAGAACTAACCAATTACCGCCCCATAGCTATTCTCTCTCCGCTCTCCAAAATACTAGAGAGATGCATACACTTTCAGGTCTCACACTACCTCCTTACTAACAACCTCCTTTCCAGTACTCAGCATGGTTTCTGACCAAACCATAGCACCACCACTGCCTTACTCTCCTTTACTAACACTATCCTTCAGCATAAAAACAATGGCTATCTCTCCCCTGCTACTTTCCTAGACCTGTCTCAAGCATTTGACATGGTCCCACACAAACAACTTATCTCTGTCCTCAATAACCTATCCTTCTCACAATCAGTCACCAACTGGTTTCAGAGTTACCTGTCTGACCGCCAACAATCCGTTGTATGGCAGAATGACATATCTCCCCAACTACCTGTCTCCATAGGCGTTCCCCAAGGATCCATCCTTGGACCCCTACTTTTCTCTGCTTACACCAATAATCTAGCCTCTGCCACCAAACATGGCACACTCATCCAATACGCAGATGACTCAATCATCATCTGCTCAGCCCAGTCCCTACCCAAACTGCAAAAAGTCACACAGGAAGCCTTTTCCTCTGTTGAAACATGGTTATCCGATGCCCAGTTAATACTCAACCCAAACAAAACTAAACTACTCATCTTCCAACCCACCAAACATACTCAAAACAACTCTCACTTTAACATCACAGCAAAAGACAACACCACTATATACCCAACTGAACACACCAAATTGCTAGGAGTGGAAATAGACAATAAACTAAAATTTGACATTCACATATCCATGACCATAAAAAAAGTCCACAAAAAACTAGGAGCATTATACAGAAATAAACAATTTCTCACCAAAGCAGCAAAGATTTCAATAGCAAATTCCCACCTTATCTCCACCCTACTTTATGCCTCTCCGGCATATACCAACCTAAGGCAATGTGATCTAAACAAGCTAGAGACCTGCTACAACAAAATCATCAAATTCGCCACAGGGGCATCCTACAGTAGTCACCACTGTCTCTCACTTGCTGAACTGGGCTGGCTTGAACTCCCTCACCTCCTTCAGTGGTATCAACTCTCACTCGCCCACAAACTAGTAAACCATCCACTAAATGTCCCATCCCTCCAGAATCTACTCCAACCCTATTGCACCACCAGACCACTAAGATCCAGCAACAAAAATCACTTGCAGATCACTAAAGCCAATAACTCTGCTGGTGAAGCACTATTCTCTTGCGCCATAGCCAAATTATGGAACTCACTCCCACCCACAATTACCTCCATACCATCATGCACCAACTTCAAAACTTTATTAAAAGCGCACCTAAAAACATGCTGGCTATGCCCTTGCAACTCCCACTCTAATATCATCCACCCCATCCAACCTTTCTTTCACCTCCACTAACTACCTTGATGATAGCAAGCTCAGATGCTCATAAGCCTAGTACTTATTATACAGCAGGAACTTCTTATTGTTACATTTGTTAATGCCTGTTATGTACTTCACAGATAAAGATTCTAGTTGTGTACTGATGTACTATGTTCTTCATCTGTTAATATGTTGTAAGTAATTTCTATGTTAAATTGTTAATCGCTATGTAATCCAATGTAACTACTGTTTATTTTACTGTGGAGCTTTTCTCCCCGGGCCTCTGCTGAAAATGGACCCACGTCCAGTCGGATACTCCCGGTCAACAAATTTAAATAAATAATAAAAATTTTCAGGTTTTCTCTACATGCTCTGTCCTCTAACTCTACCATTTTTTGAGCAGTTTCATATTTAGGCAACTAAACTATCCAACTTCTGATTTTTTAAGTTTTATCAGTTACTCTGATTATTTAAAGCTTCTTCAGTTTTTGTCCTTCCTTTTCTTGAGTTGATATAATCCATCCATGTTTCACTTACTTTAATCCACTGTCAGCAGATTTTACTAATTTTTTTCTCATACTAAAGCTGGAGCTTGAACTGCTTTTTGCTAAACAGCTGAAGGATTCTTTCCATTTAGTGTTTTATCTTCACCTTTTCTAGTTGATTTTCTTTTAGGCTAAGTTTCTTCATTGCTGGTATTCAAGCAGTGTACTTATTAACCAGTAACTGAACTTTACTAAAATGTGCAGAATTAGTGGCGCTTAACTATCATTTTTTTTCACGCTGGGACAGCTGTAGTTAAGCTGTTTAACAGTGTGCAGCCATCTTGGAAAGCTGACACTAGTCCCATTCTTGAATGGATTATGGACTCTGATCCTTGCAACTACACTGATCAGGAACCTTTCCTGAATTCCTTAGTTATCACTGTCCTACATATAGGTATTTTATTCACCATGTCAAGCAACAAGTATGCAGAAGTACTGCTAATCTCTCAATGTTTAGCACTGAATCATTTTTAGTTGCTGTGAAATTGTCTAATTGGACTATTCTAAAAGCCTTACCCCTAGATAAGTCAGTAGAACAGTTCAGTTCAACTTTTTTAAGCATCCTAAACAAGCTTGCACCACTACATTGGAAGAGAGTAAAATCAAACTTTGCTCCTTGGCTTACTAATCAGAGTAGAAATATTATGCAAAATAGAGAAACGGCATGGAAAGAGTTCCAGAAATTTAAAACTCCATAAAACCTACAGCATTTTAAAGAACTTTATAACTCTACCAAAAAAGCAAACAACCCTTGATGGAAATAATGCTATTTTGATTTGCAAAATAACCACAGATATAACCCCAATAAATTCTAGTCATCTATTAAACAAATTTACACACAGAAACTAACAATGTCCACACCCCTTGTCCCAATACCTTCCCCTTAGAAACAGCCACCAAATTTAACTCGTACTTTATTAACAGCATAGTTGGCCTATATAATGAATCCTTTCCTGACTCATGTCTATCCCATCCACTAATACCCCCACCCTTGCACTTAAATCAATTGCCACTTCCTTCATAAAATATATATATCCACATTTAAACCCTGCTCACTCTGTGCAGATATCCTTACAGCAAAATACCTCAGAATTTATACTAATATCATTGCATATCCAGTCTCCATCCTTATAAACAGGTCAATGCAGGAATCCTATATTCCTACCATCTGGAAAAAATGCCAGATCTTCCCTCTCCACAACGCTTGTACTTCTGCTGAGGGTATCTAATTTCAGACCCATTGCCATCTTGTCCTCCCTTCAAAAATATTGGAAAATGTGTTCATAAGCAACTACTCCAACATCTCTTAAAGGAACAACCACTAAGAGATACTCAGTATGGTTTTATACCTGCCCATAGCATTACAATTGCTCTCATACCTTTTACAGATAACATAAATAAAGCCAGGGATAAAGAGAAACTCCTATATTCCTCATTCCTAGACTTATCAAAAGCTTTTAATACTGTGCCTCATAAAAACTTCCTACTACAACTGCCCACAATGGGCACATCATAGTGTACTTTTCAGTGATTTAATAATTACTTGTCAAAATGCTGCCAGGCAGTTAAATGAAATTCTATCCTCTCCCTTTATCTGTTAATCATTACAGGTGTCCCACAAGGGTCTACCCTTAGTTCTTTTCTATTTAATATCTTTATAATCAATCTTCACACTTTCATTCAACAAGCATCTATTGAACAGTATGCATATGATTCCACCTTTATTTGCCTCTCAGACCATCTAGAAAACATTACACAACGTAACTTCAATTGTATTGAAAACTGGCTTTGTGATTACCAACCCTTTCTTAATCCAAAGAAAACCAGGCTTCTTTTATTTTCCCAAATCACTTACCCATGAGAAAAATAACTTTGAAATCCCATCCCTAAACAATACACCAATTGAAATAGTGCCCCATGCACAACTGCAGTGGGTTACAATAGATAACCTCAGATATGACCTCCAGATACAGAGCAATATAAAAAACTCACAAAAACTGTGAATGCTGTATAGAGCCAAATAATTAATTCCTTACTGCATCCACCAGTTACTGTTGTCACTACATACCTACTACTCTCCCTCTCTGTTATATGGTTCTCCTATCCTGACTAACATTCAAGCTACCCTAAAAAGTAGAGCAGCATTACAACAAAGTAGCTGGATTTGCAGCTCATACAGGTCACTCAACATAGCAACATTCTGCATTAAAACCCCTAAATTGGGTAGCATTATCCTACCAACTAAATTATACTATTTATTTTAGCACCCAGAGTTATATTTGATCGCACTTCCTGCCCAGCTATATGCACAATTCTACACCACTATCTCATAAATCATCACATTCACTCTTCTGACAAAAGCCTAGTTGACATCTATAAGCCTTACAAAACCTGCAGTCAAGGTCTGTACTCACTGTATAATAAACTCTGGCACATGATCCCTGCACCTATCAGGGTACTACATAACATTCATTTGTTTAAGTTGCAACAAAAATAATTCCTCTCTGATTCTTGGCTTTACACTTGGTGCTCTTGTGGCTAAAAGTTCCGTTCCTACTCCTCTGTTATATAAACTTCCTATCTCTCCTTTGCCTTGTGTTTATTTCTCTTACTCTTATTTTCATTACTCATAGTCATGTGTTTACTCATTATTTCTTCTGCCCTCCATACCTATTCCACTTATTACTTCTAACAAATACTTTATCCCACTCTCCCTTCTCTTCTTTTCATAGGTTTATAGGCGTTTACTAGGTTAATGACCACAAGGGCCTTTTTAAGCCTAGCCATGCATCCCAAATCTCTAACAAGTTCTGGTACCATTGACAAGTGTAAGCAGGGGCTTGGGAGATGAAACACAAGCAGGGTCCTGGGAGATGAGCCATTTACAGGTTGTCTGTATCTGTTAGATACAGGTGCTAAACCAGGGATGAAATTCCTGTTCCCCATCCAATTGTCCATGTTACACTTGAATTTTGCTAGGGAGGATCCCCTGCTTCAAATGGATGGGGAGCCTGTTCCAGAAACAGGGTAGTCTCTGGGATACATACCTCTCTCTCCAGCAGATCCTATTTATATCACAGGCAAAGTTTGTCTTTATAATGGGTGATTTTGGTGCGGTTTGTTTTGTGGATATGCAGGAGGGCCATCAGAGTGGAGCAAGCAATACCCTGAAAGCCAGGCATACATCTCCCTTCAACAGCCTGTAGGGGATTGAATACATAGGACCTTAAAGCGATCATAATAGGGCATTTCAATTATGCCCTTTATTCTTTTAGTAAGGAACCTCTGTGGATGTTCCAGTTGTTAGATATGCCCGGTTTAGGTACATACTAAAGGGGGACATTGTACCCCATGATAGGTCTGATGAATGCCAAATACAGTGGAACAATCCTTGGACCTAGCTGCCATACCTTTGTTTATAAGTTGCCCAACAGAATGATTTCCTCACTACTGCAGACATGTGAAGGTCAAAGGTGAGATTACTGTCTGTGTGTGTGTGTCCCTACGTCTCTGACTGCTGGTTCAGCTGTAAGGGGTGTATAGTTACCAGGGGTGGATGATTTCCCAAAGGGTACTATTATGCATTTCTTGGCATTTAGTTTTAGTCCATTGTTCTGATACCAGTTGTTTGTCTGTGTCAGCCCTTCCTGGAGAACATTTGTGTCAGTGTAGGATTCAGTAACAGCAGGTAATTTGCAATCATCTGCAAATTTGGTCAGCCAAAAATCATTGACATTGGCCTTGACTTCAGAGAAGTAAATGCCAAAAAGGAATGGTCCGAGGACTGATCCGTGAGAAAGTCCACTTATGACTGTCCTTTTTGTAGAGGTGGACTCCCCAATTCTAACTTCCTGGGTCCTGTCTGTGAGTCAGTTGGCTACCCATAGATGTTCATAGGTAGGTACTAGGCTATCAGCCCAAGGGCCTATGTAAGCCTAGCCAACAAGATTCCCTGGCTTATGCCACCCAAGAAAGTTATTTTCCTGTGCCACTGTCGAGCAGAGACACAGAAGTGATCCCCGGGGTGTATTTCCTATTTCCCATCCACTCATCAAGATTTTTCTTGAGTGCTAATGAAGAGCTTTGCTTGACATAGATGGGTAGCCTGTTCCAGAGTATGGACAGTCTCTGGGACAGGAATCTATCCCTCCAGCATGTCCTGTTTATTGTGGTGACAAGGTTTAGGTCCCTAGAGAGTGTAGCTCGGAGGGACTGGGATTTCTTTAGGTGTAGCATGTCCAACAGCTGTGGGTTTGACATAGCTTTATATGTTAGGCAGAGATCACCTCGGATTAGGCGATATGTTATGGAGTAAACCTGGAGTTTTTTGAGGCAGTCAGTGTAGGGAATTTGTTTGAGGCCAGTAATCCTCTTTGTGAGGTACGTCTGTGGCCTTTCCAGCTGCTGCAGATGTCTTGTGAGGTACATTCCAAAAGGGGCATTGTACTCTATAATGGGTCTGAGTGTCAAGTAGAGGAGAACAATGACCTCTTTTTTAATGCATGAGAGAACCCTTTTAGGATGAGGTGTGCCATGTAGAAGGACTTTCTAACTACTGTGGTGATATGACTATCAAAGGAGAGACTACTGTCCACCTGGGTCCCAAGGTCTCTTATCACACATTCAGTGTTAAGTAGATTGCTGCCTATGTGGTAGTTCATGGGTACAGAGTTTTTACCAAAGGGGATGACACCACTTTTTGGCATTGAGCTTGAGGCCATGGCTCTGACACCAGGCATCTGTCTCAGCAAAGCCCTTCTGTAGGATGTCCACGTCATTTGGGGACTTGATTATGGCTCCTAGTTTGCAGTCATCTGCGAACTTTGTTAGCCAGAGGCCTTCTGTGTTACCCTTTACTTCAGAGAAATAGATAAACAGGAGAGGTCCTGGGATGGAACCCTGTGGTACTCCACTTGTCACTGCTTTGAGATCAGATTTGGAGTCTGCAACTTTTACCATGTGGGTTCTGTCAGTGAGCCAGTTGGCAACCCATCTTGTGACATAGGGATTTATATCTAGTTTAGTGAGTTTAGCTATAATTCCAGAATGGGGGACGGTGTCGAAAGTCTTGGCAAGGTCAAGATAGGCTGTGTGAACCACCTTACCCTCATCTACGGCTTTGGTGACTGCCTCAAAGAAGTCAATCAGGTTCAGGAGGCATGATCTGCCTTTCACACACTCAAACTAGGTGGGATCCAGAGTTTGGAGGTTACCAATGACTTTGTTTATGAGTTCCATGATGATACATTCCATGGCCTTGCAGACCAGGCTCGTCAGGCTAATAGGGTGATAGTGCCCGGGATCAGTGGTGGCTCCCCATTTGTGGAGTGCCAGTCAGTGGGCACAAAGCCTGATGTGAGGCTATGATTGAACATGGTGCTTAGGTGGGGGGCAAGTTTGTCTGAAGTTTGTGTAAAAAAACAGGCTGGGATTGTTGTCCGGTCCCATGGATGCTGTGTTTTTGGCTTTAGAGTGCAGCTATTACCTGCGTAGTTGTGATTATAGGGACTTTGCATTTTTTTTCTGTAGAGATATGGGCCCTTTTGTGGGTGAGAGGGGGGTATAGTTAGCAATGAACCTATCTGCCAGGATGTTGGCAATATTAGTTGGTTCTGTAATTTTTGTGCCGTTGTGCTGTAACTCAGAACAGATCTGGGTGCTGCCATTGAAATTCTTGACATAGCTATAGAATGCATTGTGGTTGTCCTTAGAATCAGTTGCGGTTTTGTTTTCATAGCTAGCTTTGGAGGATCTTATAAGGGATTTCATCTTCTTACTGAGGCTGATCAGGGAGCTCCTCCACTCATGGGATTTTACTCTCTTTTCCAACAAGTTCTTCCTTTTGTTGTAGAGTTTGTTTAGGCAGGGGACCACCATTGGCTTTTTTTTTTTGGAGGATAGAGTCTTGGTTCTGTTTGGGATAGCACGATCCATGCACTCGTGTAAGTGGTTATAGAGTGCATCTGTGTAGGATTCAGTAGTCATAACTGTATTGCTATAGGCATGGGTGTCATGAAGTTCACCACTTCTGTCTTAAGAAGCATGAAGTTGGCTTTGGAGAAATTTTTTACCATGGTTTCCTTAATGGGGGGTGGGGGTGGGATGTGTGTATCTAAGGTAATTAGCTTATGGTCGGATCGGACCAACGAGGAGTTGACTTCAGGTGTGGAACACCAGTCACTCATGTTGGTAATGACTAGGTCTAGGATATTGTTGCCCCTGGTGAGGGTGTGGATGAGTTGATCCAGGTCACTGGAGTTTATGAATTCCAGAAAGCGTTGAGTGAAGGAGTTGGTACATGAATAGTTTTCCCAGTTAATGGTGGGATAGTTGAAATTGCCCATTATTAGGGTGTTTGGTTGAACCTTAATGTTGTCCAGCTTATCAAGAAAAGAGGAGTGGGAATCCTGGGGCATGGTGGGGTATCTGTAGCAAGCTACAATTTGGATTGCAGTTTTGCCCAGAGTTAGTTGCACTTGGATAACCTCGGATGCATTATGCTGAGCAACTAGCCTGGAGGTGTGGATATAAATATGGACACACCTCCCGCCTTTGGTGTTCCGGTCCAGGTTACACAGCCAAAAAGTGTGGTATGAGTTATAGCCTGATACTGCAGGGGTGCTCTCTGGAGCCTTGAACCAGGTCTCAGTGACTGCACAGATATTGGTGTTCTCCATTTTAAGAAGTGCCTTGAGTGAGTACATTTTGAGATTTAGACTTCTACCATTGAGTAGCATTACCCTCAGTTTTTACTTGCCTGTTCCTGTTACGGTGGTGAATTTGTTATTTGAACCTTGCCTGAAAAAGGCACTATAGGGTCGGCAAAAGCCTTAGCAATTATTCGGAATCTGAGGGGCGACAGGTGCAGGCCACCTCTGGGCAAGCATCGTGTTTTGTCGACCATGTCGTCCCAGGCAGACAGACACTGAATCCCCTTAGAATGACACCAGAAGCTTAGCTAATTGTTGAAGTCAATCATTTTGTCCTTGTACTGCGGTATCATTATGGGCGATGGCAGAATGCTACTCAGGGCTAGGTTCATACCTGCCTCGGCTACAAGATCAGAGAGCTCTTCAATGTCACTTTTCATGTAGTCCAGGGAGGTACGTCTCAGGTCGTTCACACCAACATAGACAATGACCAACTCATATTTGTATTTGCTGTGAGTGTATTAGCTGTCTCATCTGTACTTTGTTACAGATGTGACCTTAGCTCTGTCTCATGTGAATTGCTCCACCTTATTCTTTGGATGGCACCCCAACTATAATCCATCTTCACAGTACCTGTGTCTGTGGAATTTTTCTATCCATTACATATATGTTTTTGCTGTTCATAGGTGTTTACTAGACTAACTACAAGGGCCTTTGTAAGCCTATCCATGCATCCCAAACCTCTGACAGGTAATGATACCCTTGATATGTGTGAGCATGGGCCTGGGAGATGAACCATTTACTGGCTACCCATTTTCATCAGATATATAAGTGCCAAATCCAGGGATGAATCTCCAGTTTCCCATCCAATAGTCCAAGCTGCACTAGAATTGTATTTGGGAGGAACTCTGCTTCACATGGATGAGTAGCCTGTTTCATAGATGGGGTTGTCTCTGGGATAAAACTCTCTCTACAACCGCTTCTCTCGTATATCATGGGCAAGGTGATAGTCTGTATAGCAGTGAATAACTGCAGAAATATGGCTGTCCATTTGATTGCAGCTACTTTCTGGTGAGCTGTCTATGTTTAAATGTAAATGGTGACAGAAGAACTAGGTAATTATTGATGTGCATCTCTTCTGTGGTTTAAAAAACATGTTTCCTAAGTAAATCTGGTCATACCTCCTCTGATGCTGCTGTTAAGATTCCTGTGAATTTGCTAAGCCACTGTCTGTGACTTAGGGTTCCCATGCATATGCATCAGACCTTCTTTGTGTTCTCTTGATGAACAGTCCATTGAAGTTAATCACTGAGGAGTCATGATGTCTGCATAATGAAGCCATCTCCTCAGCATGATACCTGTTAGTTCAGCTTGCCCCTTCCTGCAGTGAAAGCCAGACTGACAGTTATTCATCAGGCTTCACAAGTTATGCACTTGCAGATGGTAAGATAGCTGAAATGTATGTTATCTACATAATTGCTCTGGATGCTAACTTTACTGAATGCCTTATTTTCTGTGTTTGTAGGCCTTGTCATTGCCATGGGCTGTCTGTACACTGAATGACTTGCAAGTACTTTGATGTTTTAGCTCAGCTATTTAAAACCAAAGGTTTGCCCTTTGCACCCTGTTTTTTAATGAAACCAGTGCCATTCCCAACCCGGTTATACATCTTAGTTGGTGTCTATGTATAATCCTACAAAGTGTTTGATAGCTCATTTTCTTTGTTGTGGTATAGAGGGCCTGTCATGCTTGATCCCTGCTGTAAGAACTAACTTCATATGATTGAATTCCAACAGTTACTGTTACAGAAAAAAATGACTGTTGTGTAAACAATACAATAGGAGGAAGTCTGGTTTGCATACCTTCTTGGACAAAAGTGTTAATTTCTGCATATTGATGAATAGAACAGCATGTTGTGGCAACCTGCAAAGGAAAACAATTTTGAGAAAGAGCAAAAACAGTAAGTAGGCACTGCATTGCATAAAGTAAAGAATGTTTCTTTATGTTGCTTCAAAAACATCATACCAGCAATGAATATGTGCACACAACAGCGGTAGAAACTACAAACAGAAGGGCACATCAGTGGCATGCCTAATAGATAAAAATGCAGAGGACTGCAATTCTTTTTAAGACAAATATGAATATTCATTTTGGTTAGAGTATGGATTTACAGTCATAGCTAAATCTGTCAGTGGCCCAGATCAATTGTTATCCATGTATGTTACAGGCATGTTCAGAGGAATACCTAGAAACCTTAACATTAAGGATTGCTAAAAGCATATTTCTGCCATGACTTACTGTGAAAGTGCTATTCAGATGATAGCAGTAGAGAGAGAGATGAGGGAACAGTTTCAGAGGCGCACCTGGCTGACTGCAAGCAACTCCGTTTGATGTGTATTGTCATTCAAATTAGCTGAACCTAGCAGAGCAGGAAATGTGAAACTCTTCTAGCTGAGGGTGGGAATATGGGAGGAGTAAGTTAGAAAAAACTGAAGCAGATCAAAGTTGAACGTCTAAATAAACTCTTTTTTCATCTCAGCAATGAGCTGGCAGTTCTGGAAGATTTTTTCACAGAATGTGTAACATCGTTAGGAAACACATTTGTAAAAGGCACTGTGTGACAGTAAATGGTACTTTTACTGAGGCCTGTCAGATTTAGCTGCTCTTTCCTCTTCTTCCATTCTAAGTGAATGGAAGCCTTGTATGACAGCTTAGCTAGGGGCATTGTATTCTCAGAAACAGTGGACTGACAGTGTATCATAGGGAAGATTTTCTCTAAACTCTCATCAGGATGTCTGTTCCCAGGAGGTCAGTCAGGGTTACAAAATGAATAAAATTAGTAGTAACTACTTCTATCTGGTGCATACAGGTTGCAATGAGCCAATCTTAAGGAAAAGTTAAAAAATATATCTTTCTAAATTTTTTTCCCGTACTGGTCCTTTAATTCTTTAGAATGGGTAATTCTGGTGCTGGTGCTGTTTGTTTTGCAGGTATTCAGGAGGTCCATCAAAATGGGGTCTGACAATGCCTTGTATGCTAGGCATAGATCTTCCCTCAACAGCCTGTAGGAGACAGAATACTGGGATAGGGCCTTGAGGTGGCCTGCATAAGACATGTTACTTATGCCCTGTATTCTTTTAGTGAGGAACCTCTGTAGATGTTATGGTTCTTAACTATGTCTGGCTAGGTACATATCAAAAGGGCATTGTACTTAATGATAGGTCTTTTGAATGTCAAATATAGCAGAACAATGACTTCCTTGCTCCGAGATGCCATACCTTTGTTTATGTGTTGCACAATATAGAATGATTTCCTCACTACTGTAGACACATGATGGTCGAAGATTAGATTACTGTCTGTGTGTGTACTCAAGTCCCTGACTATTGGGTCAACTCTTAGGGATTTGTTGTTAACATGATAGTTATCTGGCGTGGATGACTTCCCCAAAGTATACTACTAAGCATTTCTTGTCATTTAGTTTTAGTGAATGGCTCTGGCACCAGTTATTTGTCTTGGTCCTTCCTGAAGAACTTTTGTTTTGGTTGGGATTCAGTGACAGCTCCTAATTTGCAATCAACTGCAAATTTAGTCAGCCAGAGGCCATTAACATTGGCCTTGACTTCAGAGAAGTAAATGCCAAAAAGGGGAGGTCCCAAGACCGATCCCTGAGGGTCTTCACTTGTGACTTCCCTCTTTCTAGATGTGGATTCCACATTTCTAACTTTCTGGGTCCTGTCTATGAGCCAGCTATCTGTCCACTGGGTGACATAAAGGTTTGTACCTAACCTCCTGAGTGGGGTATTGTGTCAAATGGCTTGGCCAGGTCAAGGTAGGCAGTGTGAAACATTTTGTCCTCATTCATTGCTTTGGTGACCTTCTTAAAGAAGGTTGAGTTGGCATGACCTGCCCTGGGCAAAACCATATTGGGTTAGGTTCAGTGTTTGGAGGTTTCCTATGTCATTATTGATCATTTCCATGATAATTATTTATATGGCTTTGCATATGAGACTAGTGATACTTATGGGTCTGTAGTTTCCAGAGTTTGTAGATAGCTCACCCTTGTGCAGAGAGATGACTGTTGCTGTACTCCATTCAAGCGGTACAAAGCTTGTTTGGAGGCTACAGTTAAATAGCAATTCCAGAGGGCCTGATAGCTTATGTCTCATGCTATTTAGAAGTCATCTTGTAATATTATCTGGACCCACTGATGCAGTATTCTTGGCATTATAGAGACCATTAAGGACCTGTTCCCTAGTGGTAGCAGAAGGAGTTATATTTGAAGGTATTTCCTGAGGGAAGACTGAGGGGGGAGAGAAGGATAAAGTTGGAGATGAATTTGTCAGCCAGTAGGTTTGCTATAACTTCTTGGCTCAGTATAGGTGGCTGTATTAACAAGGAGCTGTGTACACAATTGTGTATTGCCTTTGAGGTTGTGGACATAGCTAAAGAATACCTTGTGGTTGTCCTTGGCCTGGGAGGCCAAATTTATCTCAAATTTGGCTTTGATAGACTTTGTTCTCTGAATTGTTTTAGTTTGAGAGTGCTTTTATCCTGCTTGGTGCTGCATCTCCTAATGTTTGCCATGATTTTCCTCCTCCAGTTATACAGCCTGTTAATGTGATTCCACCAGGGTATCTTATTTTTTTAGTTAGTTCTGTACTTCCTGGTGGGTACAGCTGCCTCCTATACAGCTATTAACATGCTTGTATGGGGTTTCTGTGAACAGTTCCACACAGGCAGCAGTCTTTTCCGCATTTAAGAGGGGATTGAAATTTTGCCTTAGAATAGTTCCTGAATATTCCAGGGGTAGCTGGGGTTCCAAGTTTTATTTTCACTCCAAAGGAGACCATTTTGTGGTCTGACTTTACCACAGAAGACATTACACCAGGAGGTGTGCAGCACTCTCCCATATTAATGAAGATCAGTTCCAGTATGGTTGCTCTCCTGGTTGGTGTATTGACAGTCTGGTCCAGGGAGTTTGTATTTATAAAATCCAGGAATCTCTGCCTCTACGTTTGGTGTCATGTAGGATTTCCAGTTAATAGTGGAGTCATTAAAGTTGTCCATGAATATGGTATTGGGTTGGATGGTGAGTGTTTCCAATAAGTTTAAATACATGAGATGGGTTTCCTGGATTATAGATGGGGACCTATAGCTTGCAAGGAATTAGTATGGGATTTTGCCTATGGTGATTTGACCATGGAGAAGCTGAAGTACATTGCCCTGTTTGAACATCCTTGAGGTATATTTTTGATGTCTATTGAGACCTCCAACTTTAGTCTCTGTGTAGCAGCTGGTCTAAATGTATGGAAGGCTTTATAAACTTGCACTGCCAGTGTGCTGTCTGCAGCTTTAAACCATGTGTCAGTGACTGCAAGGACATCAATATTCTCTAGGGTGAAGAGAGCTTCAAGGGAGTGGCATTTTTTTGTTTAGACTCCTAGTATGGAGAAGTAACACCTTTAGATTTTCTTGGTTTTGATTTGCTATGTCAGAAGTACTTTCAGTTTGCATTGCCTAAAAAAGGCAGTTTGGGACAGAACAGTGTTTTAGTTAATATTCGAAAGTCTAGAGGGGAGAGATGCAGACCATCTCTGGCAAAGCAGCGTGGTCTGTTGACCATTTCCTTCCATGATAGCAAATATTCCATCCCCTTAGAATGACACCACAAACTAAGCCAATTATTAAAGTCAGTCATCTTTTGTTTGTATCATGGTATCATCCTTGGAGAATGTAAAATGTTTCCAATGCTAGGCTTATACCAATTATTAAAGTCAGTCATCTTTTGTTTGTATTGTGGCGTCATCCTTGGAGAAGGTAAAATGTTGCTCAGTGCCAGGCTTATACCAGCCTGGGACACACATTCTGAGAGCTCCATGATGCCTCTCTTCATATAGTCTAGGGAGGTACATCTCAGGACATTTAAACCCACATGTACTTTGACTGTGTTATACTGGTACTTGTGGTCCAGTGCATTTGTAATGTGGTGGATCCTGGCCATGACAAGCAACTGACAATTATTTTCTCCTTATGCAGCCTGATGAGAGGGACATCAGTATGTTTTACAATGGCGTCTCCAAAGCCCAGAATGTTGGATTGTGTGGTGGCTTGCCTTATAGTCTTAGAATTAGAGGCTTCATGAAATGTGGCTGTGTGTTGTTGTGGATGTTATTTTGAAAGAGTGCATTAGGGGCTGCTGATATATTTATGTGTACTTTCATCTAGGAGGTCTTTGAGGTTGGTTTAGGAAGGTTACATTTATGTGCCTCAGCATATGTTTGACTGTGTCTGCTTTGAATTGTGTGTGATAGGTCTAGCATGTGCACTACTGACAATCTTATTGACGTCGTGAGTGTTTTTATGTGAGAGCTTTGCCTCCAGTGACATTGTGTAAATACATCTGTCACATACCAGTTTGAGAATTAACAGGTTGTTAGTAAACATGAGGCAATTTCTGCATTTCCTCAGCATGCCCATATTCACCAAACTGGTAAGCGAGAGAGTGGGAAAGTTCATATCCCTGGCAACAAACCATTTTCTATTGATTAGACGGCTGGAGTGAGAATATAAAGTAATTCCAGGAGTATCCAGTTTGTAACTCTGGGGGCAGCACTTGTCACTGAAACTTGTGCTGTGTGCAAGCATGTATCGGTGAAGTTTTAATGGTGCTTTCATGGGAAAAATGCAAACTCGAGGTTTTTGCATGTATACAGGGCACTCCCAAACACTTGAGGAGAAACTAATAAGTAAGGAACTGATGATTTATGGATGAAATATTTAGGCAGATATTCTGAAGTTAGGTTAGACAGTAGGAAATTAAGCACTATTTATTGAAAAGAAAGAGTTAGCATGTTAAGAATGATGAAAAGAGGGGAGTCACCGGAATGGCTACTGCCTGGCTACTACTAGTGCTGGTCTTACTACAACTTCACACTTATGGGATACAATGCTGCTTTGCATCTTGTCTCATGAGAAGCAAAACAGTATCACCAATCACAAGATGAGAAGCACGCCACAGGCACTTTGGTGATCCACAGTCTTGTCCTAGATGATGCAAGAATCTGTAGGCTTGTTGCAGCCTTTTCCAGGTATATGCCTTGAATAGCAACGAGACAATTCAAGAAGGTCAAACATAGACACTTGCCCAATCAGAAACTGTCAGGAATCAATACACTGTGCTCCCTCCCTCTCTCACCAGAAACAAAATATAAGCTCACATTCCAAGCTGGAGCCTATTTGGCAGTTGTTAGGCTTTCCAATGATCAGCAGTCTCCAAAATATAATGTCCCTGTGTTCCTTCTCTCACCAGGAGCAAAACAGATGGACCAATACCAAGATGATTACTGAATGCTGGCTCTTCAGAAATTGGTGGTCTTGGAGTAGATGTTGCAGATTTTAAAGGTAAGATGAAAAAATGGTTTTAATATCCTAAGAGCTGCAGTGTGCAGTTAGATATGAAAGAGGGGGTAACTTAAATTTTAGCTATCAAAAAGAGCAATATATATTGGAAGATTATGGGCATTTTGTATTCTGTTTCTGTAGAATGATTGAGATGGCCAATAAATTTAAATAGCTGAAGGTGTGTGATTTCACAAAAATAATAAATGTTATGTAGTCCTATCTCACCTACATTCTTACCCGTGGGTTCGGAGCCAAATATTGGCTCCGACTCTGCCGATTTTTCTAGCTCGAAGTCTTTCATTGGCTCGGTTAAGCAGGTATCCCATGGTGCACTGCTACATATCCCCAGATCTTCTTTGCTGCTCGTTTAGCTCGGACGTGGTCTCACTTGGCTGTGGCTAAGTACCCTCTTTTTATTGTCTTAGAGAAAAGTTTTGACACATATCAAAAGCTATTTTCATAGCTATTTGTCTAAGTTTTGTTGAGGTTGTGATTGTGTGATTGTTTGTGTAGTATCCTGCTGACTGTTCCCTCAGGCTAGGCCCATTTCAGTTAGAGGGCCTAGTCCTCCTCAGATTGCCTTCTGTGTGAGTACGGTCTAGACCATTTAAGTTAGAGGTTTGGGCTATTCCCTTTCCTTGTGGGTTTCTATCCTTTTGTTGAGAGTGTTGTATTTGTTCTTTAGTGTGTGTGTGTTTGGTCACTGTTTATTGTTCGTTCCCACGTTTTTGTGGTGTGAGCACCTGTGAGTTCTTCTCAGACTTGTTTTTTGCCTTTGGTATAGTAGTGAAGATGTCTAAAGATCCAAAGGAGACCAAACCTTTGGGTTTCAAAAAGTGCTCTAAATGTGGGTACATAATGTCCATCACCGATGGGCATTCCATTTGTGTCTATTGCCTGGGAGCCATCCATCTGCAGGAATTCTGCAGTTTTTGTCATGTGTTCAGTCCTAGAGTTCTCCAAGAGAGAAAGAATAAGCTAATTTTAAAGGGACTCTTGAAACCCTCTTTTGAAGAGGCTATGGATTCGTCTTCCAGTGGAAAATCAAAATCTGGCAAGTCTAAAAAGAGATCTCCGGCTCTGTCAGCTTCATCGGAGCCTCCAGAGAAAATCTCAAAAACTGCATCGACCTCCTCGGCTCCACTGTCCTTGGGGCTGCAGGAAGTGTCGGTGTTGACGGAACCGGCATCGGCTCCAATTTTATTGGAACCTCTTAGGAGCCAATCGCCCAGTCTCAGACCAGTTTCTCCTGAGAGGAGATCTCATTCTCCCTCCCTGTCTTCCAAATCCTCCAGGACCCTTTCGGATGTGGATGTTGATAGGATGGTTCAGAGGCTCCTCCAGTCACCGGTTTTGGCAAAATTGTTTTCAGCTCCGACCCAGTCGACTCCGGAGCCTGTCTTCGATCATTCCTCCCCCGAGCGCATTTCTGTCTTTGGAGCCGGAGTGTTCCGCGCTGTGTGATGTTCCTAGGCTGGCTCCGATGCCCCCTTTGGCTCCATCGGTACTGGCATCAGCTCTGACCACGTCGGCTCCGTCCTCTGGGTTCGGGATTCTTCGGTCGGGCCTGAGGGGGACATCTCAGGGCTTATTTCAGTCCCGAGCCTCCCTCTCGGCGCCTCGGCTCGGGGAACTCCGACCCTTGTCATGGCCTCGGAGGCTAGTTGCTCCTCGGATTCGGGGGGGCCGGCCTTTGAGGCTATGCGGACCGCGTTGGCCAGATCATCAGCTATATCAGGCGGGGTCGGTCACTCTGTCCCCCACCACTCCGGTGAGAGATTCTGATCACCACCCATCCATGGACAGCAGAGCATCAGGGCCTAGGGATACCCTCACGAGTGGTCCCCAAATTTCTGAGGGTCCCTCAGAGTTTGTTCTTGAGGAGCCCCTAGAAAGAAAACATGCAAGAGGAAGCACATAGACTCCCAGGATGAGTCCCTCACGTCTGATACTGACCTCGATGAATCGGAGGGGTCCCCCAAGTCATCCTCTGATGATGTTTCCTTCTCCGATATCCTGGAGATACTGAAACAAAGAGGTGACTGGCCATCCAAAGCCTCTTCCGAGGAGGAGTCAGTATTCCTTAAGGCTTTTGGTGCTCAGCCCTCTGCCTCCTGGGTGTCTCCACCCTTCGATGAACTCCTTGATCTGATTTGTTGAAGAGTGTGGGAAAACCCTGATTCTGTGGAGCCCGTGCCCAGGCGTCCCAACAAGTTCTTTCCGCCCCCCAGGGCAAAGAGTTTCTGTCTAAAGGAGTCCCTGTAGATGCCATGGTGGTGGCGGCCGCCACTCAGAAGGAAGTAACAGAGTCTTCTTCATCTGTCCATCCTCCTAACAAGGAGTCTAGGACCATGGATCAGTATGGGAAGCATACCCTCTCGTCAGCAACCTTTACCTTACGGTCGCTGAATTACCTGTCTCACTTCACTCTGCTCCGGAGAGATCTCCTCAAGGAGTTAGGAGATACTCTTGCGGGTAACGTTCCTGAGGCGGTGGCTCAGACGGCTAACGCCCAGGTCTCCACCCTCAACTCCATTGTTAACTCATCCATGCGGCTCATTTCGTATGCAGCCGAGGGAGTGGGTAGGGCAGCAAGCTCAGGAGTCGCCCTTAGAAGGCAAGCCTGGCTGTGCCTGTGTCACTTTGCGGAGGCCTTCAAGTCTTCCTTCACTGATGTCCCCTTTGATGGTTCTTCATTGTTTGGGACCAAAGTGAAAGACACCCCCACCAGGTGCGAGCAAGAGGGAAAGACCCTGTCTGCCATAGGGGTCCATTTTTCCCTTCCTTCTAGGCCTTATCCCAAGGCCCAGCGGGGGGGGGGGGGAGATGTGGTTCAAGAAATCACAGAGGTTTTTTTCTGCCGCACAGGGTGAACCCCCTCCAGAGGCAGGGGAGGGGGAGGTTATTCAGGGAGACGTCACCCCAGAGGCAGAGGGGGCCCCCGCAATTCGGGAGACCACGATTCCTTTTGTGGCTCTCCCTACTCTCGTTTCTGAGGGAGTGCCCAGCTGTGCTTATCCGGAGCCAGTCGGGGGTCGAATTTCGTTACATCCGGAAGCCTGGGAAAGCATTACCCAGGACTGATGGGTATTACGGATAATTTCCGGAGGTTATCTCATTCCGTTTACATCAGACCCCCGTCAATCAGAAAAATCCCAGACATTCCACCCAGTCAAAAGGATCAAGCAGCCTCAGAGGTCTCAAAGCTGCTAGAAAGAGGAGCCATCCAGCATGTCCCCTCAGACCAAATCAGATTAGGGGCTTACTCAAGATTCTTTTTGGTGCCGAAAAGAACAGGGGACCTGAGACCCATATTAGATCTCAGCCAACTGAACAACTATGTACACAAGTCCAAGTTCCGTATGGTCACACTACAGTTGATTCTTCCATTGTTGGGAGAGGAGGTATGGATGTGCTCCATCGACCTCAAGGATGCTTACTACCATGTGAAAATGGACAGGGCATCCAGGAGTCACCTACGCTTCCAGCTGGGAGCCAGTCATTTCCAGTTTTGAGCCCTGCCCTTTGGTCTCACCACAGCCCCCAGGGTGTTCACCAAGTGTATGGTGGTGGTGACAGCTCACTTGAGATGTCAGGGATTCCAAGTGTTTCCATATCTGGACGACTGGCTCCTTATCGCCCCCACCAGGCATCTACTAGTTCAAACCAGGGATGCTACCATCACTCTATGTCACCAGTTGGGTATAACAATAAATTGGGAAAAATCTGCTTTATTGCCCTCGCAGCATGTCACCTTTATAGGAGCAGAATTAGACACCATTTGAATGTGAGCATTTTTACCGCAGGAAAGGATCAGAGTCTTACAACAACAGATACACATGCTGATGCCCCTGAGGCAAGCGAAGGCAAGATGGGTTCTCCAGCTCCTAGGGACCATGGCAGCAACAATCATGTTGGTCCCTCTAGCGAGCTTGCACATGAGAATTCTCCAATGGCTCCTCTTTGTTCAATGGTCTCTCCAAAGACTGCCACTTTCTCACCCCATTTTGCTCATGGACAGATGCAAGCAGGACCTCGGTTGGTGGCTGTGCACCAACAATTTGGACGGGGGAAGGCCCTTCGTTCCACCCATCCCGGTTGCCACTGTGACCACGGACGCCTCCCAGATGGGGTGGGGGGAGCATTATCTTGGCAGGACAGTCCAAGGCACGTGGCAAGAGCACGAGATACATCTGCATATAAACGTCCTAGAGATGAGAGCAGTGCTACTTGCGTTGCAGGCACTTCAGAGTGTTCTACCTCTAGAGACGATTGCGATACACTCAGGCATGTCAGTAGTGTGGTATCTAAACAAGCAAGGGGGAACCAGGTCTTACCCTCTGTGCAGAGAGGCCATGCGAGTGTGGCATTGGGTAGTAACTTCCCAACAGTTTCTGGTGGCAACGCACATTCTGGGGAAGTCTAATGTGATTGCGGACAGGCTAAGCAGAGCTATTCTGATGCCTTATGAGTGGTCCCTGAATCGCCTGGTTGCAGAGCGAATCTTCAGCAGATGGGGTCAGCCTTGCTGCGACCTTTTTGCCAGCCCCCTCAATGCAAAATGCAGCAACTACTTCACGCTGATCCCCCCCACAGGGGGAGCCACCCAGGGACGCTCTGGTTCACAATTGGCCCTCCGGTCTGCTTTATGCTTTCCCTCCATTCCCTTTGCTGTCAAAGGTGATTCAGAAAGTGCAATCCTTGGGAAGCAGAATGATTCTGATTGCTCCACACTGGCCTCACCAAGTTTGGTTCCCCTTTCTTCAGCAATTCATTGTGGACACTCCTTGGACTATGGACCCTCAACCAGATTTACTGACACACATGTCGGGACAGTTCCACCCCTCTCTGATGACCCTCCGGTTGACAGCCTGGCTACTCCACTTCCATCGTTAGTTAGACTTCATAATTTCTCACCAGAAGTGGTTCATATTTTATCGTCCTCATAAACCATCCACTAGAAAGATTTATTCTAGTAAATGGAAAAGGTTTTCTATCTGGGCACATACCCGAGGCACTGATCCTTACACAGCTCCAATCGCTTCAGTCTTGGAGTTTTTGTCTATGCGTTTCCATCAGGGTTCCACATCAGCTACCATCAAAGTTCAACTGGCAGCGATCTCTAATTTTCATGTAGCGAATGAGCCTAGTCTGATGCCGCATAGACTATGCAAGGCGTTCCTGAAGGGTACTCTGTTGCTCTGTCCCCTGGTGTCCGAACCAATCATGCCCTGGGATCTCAATTTTGTTCTACAAGCCCTTACTGTACCACCTTTTGAGCCTGCAGCTACCTGTGAATTGAAATTCTTGACCTGGAAAACAGCCTTCTTAACAGCAATCACTTCAGCAAGGTGAGTTTCAGAAATTCAAGCCCTCTCTATCAAACCTCCATACTTAATCTTCCATAAGGACAGGGTCTTTCTTAGACCAAACCCTTCATTCCTTCCTAAAGTGGCTTCCGTGTCTAATCTAAATCAATCCATTGAGTTGCCTGTGTTCTTTCCTCACTTTTCGAACAAGGCGGAATTTAGATTTCACCAGTTGGATGTACACAGGCAATTACGCTTCTATCTGCACTGAACAAAAGATATCCGGAAGTCGGTCCAACTTTTTGTTTTCTTTTCGGAAAACCAAATGGGGTCCCTGGTCTCCAAGGTCACCCTATCTAGATGGATATCTAGTCGATCTCTTTCGTCTACCAAGCAGGAGGTAAAGATCTGCCATTTCCGGTCAAGGCTCACTCTACTCGTGCTGTTTCCACATCTACATCCTATCAGGCCAGATTGTCAATGGATGATATATGTGCTGCAGCTACTTGGGCTTCTCCTCACACATTTGTTTCTTATTACAAATTGGACGGGGTTTCTAGGGTCAGGTCTTCCTTTGGCTCCACAGTTCTCAGGAGTATTTTCCTATGAGCCACACAGGATGTAGGTGCTAGGGACGCTGTCCCACGGGTAAGAATGTGGACGAGATAGGACTACATAACATCAAGAAGTTATGTACTCACCATAATGTTCGATGTCTGTAGTCCATCTCGCCTCACATTCTTACTTACCCTCCCACCTTCCCCCTTCCTGGAGGATTTGGAGGCTAGGTTGTTTATCTGCAGAGTTCCCTTGCTTGGCTTATTCTTTACCTGGATGTGATGTGTGCATGGGGTACAAATGAGTTTTGCAGCAAACTAGATCTGGGGATATGGAGCAGTGCACCATGGGATACCTACTTAGCCCAGCCAATGAAAGACTTCGAGCTAGAAAAATCGTCCGAGTCGGAGCCGATATTCGTCTCCAAACCCACAGGTAAGAATGTGAGGTGAGATGGACTACATACATCGAACGTTATGGTGAGTACATAACTTCTTGTTTTGTGCTTACTCATAATAGCCAATGAAAGAGTAAAGGGAAGGAGAAATGTGGTCAAATTAAAATAAGGGGCAGTCAGCTAGAAAGACAGTTGAGTTTAAAAACGCAACAGCAGCAGGGTGAGAGGGTGTGGATAAACTTAATTTCTGTGTGACTCATAAGAGACAGCTGTGGTCTCTTTTCTAGTTTATGCAGTGAAAAAATAATACAATTAAAGCACAGTGTAAAAAAAGTAAAGCATGAAATACAAAGCAAAAGAAGATGAAGCAATACAAAATGCAAGGAAGCAAAAACAAACTAACATTTTCCACATAGCAAGTTGGGGCAGTGTCTGGGTGAGCTTTTCCAGTAAAGCCTAATCGAACATAATCTGAATAAGTTCTTGTTCAGTGCTGAAGAAGTGCAAACTATTCAGATGCTTTTGCATTCACTAAATCACTAACAAGAATGGACATAGATGCTTTCTAGTGCATTTTATTCATTCTTGTCAACACTGCCAGCACTTCATTTTAGCAGCCACATACTACACACAGAAAATGTTTGTGGCATACCTCTTCAGTCAGTATTTAGCTGCAGGTAGTCCAGAGGATTTTGTGAAAGGCACAAGGTGTGTGTCAGTCAAGCCTGAAGTAAGAGATCCCATGACCAAGTTCAAGACCTCCATGCTTATATTGCTTTGGTGTCCCTTTTCCACAGACACCTGTTAGCCATCATTCTCATCTTACTGAACTATTATCCATACTAGCTGTTTTGCATCCCATAGGGTCCTCAGTTTCATCTTATTTTCATCTTAGTCTTTAAGCCAGTTTTGGGTGAGGGCTAGCTAGAAGGCATGACATCCGGATAGGCATAGAGGGTATTCTACCCTAGCCTGCATGTAGCAGAGACATCTAACAATACCACCCCTGTGGCATGCATGTTTCTATGCTTATATTCTAAGTTAGCTGCTGTGCTGTGCACAGTTTGGTGGGAGCAGACATCTTGACCCATTTGCTGCATTCTGAGTCTACTGCCTCTGCTAAGAGTCGGTCAGACAGTGGGGTTGGGATTCCTCCCTTCCCTCAGGATATGGGAGCTGGAGTTAACCACTCACTTCCACCCTTCCTTCATCAGCACTTCCAGACTTTGGGCCATTCATTGAACCCAAGTTATCTGGTACATAGAACTTTATCTTTCTATGCCACAGGGCTGACAAGACCTCTAAGAGCTTATCCTTTTGGATAATTTATTATAACTACTGCAGTGTCTCTTCCTTTCCTTTGTTCATTTTCTGTTAAGAAATAATTCACCAGTTTGATGTCTTCACATCATTGAGTTCAGGGAGAATGCACTTTCTAACTTCCACTTGAGAATAACATCCAGATGTTAGTCACTGCCTTCTCTTCTCGTTCTGTGCTCTTCAGTTTGACTGTAACTAGTTTCCAGTCATGATTCTGGCTCTGTTTTACCATCTTTTTGTGCCTCCCCTTACCAGTGGCTCACTTGCTGATGATGATTACGATGCCTTTTACTCCTCAAGCCTGTTCTTTGGCCTTTGGTTTTGTTGATGACCATGGTAGATTTTGAAGGTTTGTTTAATGCATGGTGACAAATAGTTAAACAGGTGCAGGAGAGACCACTGTTCAACAAATCTCACAGCTTTACCTTTTCCAGTGCAGGGCTCATTGCCAGACCTTGTCTTACAGCAGTTTTAGTGCACTTGTTTGTACTGTATACTATCCTGGCTTTGGCCATGCAACAGCTGATCTTGCAGTGTTATTTTAGCCTATGCTTATTTGCAGTTAGGAGCACTCATCAGCAGAGCACATCTACTTTGAACTTTTTAACCATTAGTGAAACTGAGACCTTAAGTTTCATTTTATGAAACTGGTAGAAGTTGTGAGTCATCCTGTTTCCCTTCCACATACTTCTTTTGCCAAAATAACTTGCTACTGCCAGAGTAAGAGATGTGTACTGTCATAAAAATGTAACAGGGAGAAAAGATAATTTTCATCTTGCCATGTTCATGTAGCGGGGAAAGGTGAAGGGTATTTGGTTCTACTCTCTTAAGAAAATTCTGAGTCGGCTGTGCTCTCTCTTTCTATCTTTGAGGCAAGGAGACATCCCTGGCTGGAGAGACAGCCCCTATTAGGCCATGTTAAATCAGAGCTTCTTCATACCCCATTAGACAAGGAGTTTTTATTTTTAGGTGTTAAGTGGCAAAGATGTTCAAGAGACTGGACCAAGAGGTGAAACAAATGAAGTCAGATAATGAATTCTACCTTCTCCCACACAGATACAACAGAAACTGTCGCACCACTCTATCCTGACCCTTTCCCCGTAACAAAAAGACCCAATTTGTGGAAGGCCTAGGTACTAAAGAAAGTGGCTAACTGATCAACATTCCACACATGGGGGGGGGGGGGGTCTAAGAACCATGACTAGTGTCTCAGCAGTTAAGACGGACTTCACAGCATCACACACCTTCTGGGCAAGACAGTCTGAGAACATCCTTCTTTGACCTCAATGAATGGATGCTGAAAAGGAAGTCTGTCTGGACCTGACATGCAAATGAGGTGTGTCAGAAAGAGAGAGAGAGTTTTTTGATTTCCCAGAAAACAGACAGCTAAGCAAGTTCTCTTCAAGGACTCCTGAGATAGGGATGTGGCAGCTACCTTCTCCAACTGGACAGACCTCTTTCTTTATGCCTTTCCTCCAATACCCCTTATCCCCAGGGTATTGCAGAAAGTAAAGGAGGACAGGCCAAGGATGATACTGATGACTCCTCATTGGCTCAGGCAGCAATTGTTCTCCCACCACCTCTCATCAAAGCAAGAGTCATTACTCTTCCCTTCTTCGTGGATCTCCTAATCCAGAACAAAAGGTTTGTTATCCATTCCAACCTGAGGATACTCAAAATGATAGCTTGGATGATTGGTTATTGATCCTGTCTAGGTAATCCTTCTAAGTGGATATGAAACAGTAGTAAAGGAGGATAGAAATTCATACATAGCAGAATGGAAATTTTTTTTTTGTATGGTACAAGGCAAAAAGTATTCTATCTGCCAAGGCAAGCTAAGAAGCTGTGCTAGAATACCTCTTGCTTCTGTACAAAGGATGACTATATTACTCTAGTGTAGAATTGCATGCTTCTGCTATATGTCACCTCTAACCACAAGAAATATGGACAAAGCTAAAAATAATGGGGGCAGGGGTGAGGACCACCATCAGCGACTGATTTTTAATTTTGCTGTTGTAAACTTATGAAATTGCCAGGATAGCAGGTTTTGTATTAGTATGCATTTTCTGAAGTATGTGGAGTCCAAAACACAAATGTATGTCATTATTTACTGACCTCAGTCCCCAATGATTTGCCAGAAGAATCACAAATTTTATTTGGAACAGAACAAAAATATGAGGCAAGAATCTGGACTTTTTGCAGAAATCTGGATATTTGAGAGGCTTGCCCATGTCCCCTCCTCCATATGGCCAGCCTCAAAAAGGATCTTACATCTTATGCCCTCCAGGCAAGAATTTGCACCCTTCAAGGATATAAATTATGTACCGTTTGAACCAGCAGCCTCATCACCACTCACACTGTTTAAATGGAAAATTGTTCCCTGGCTGGCACAAAGCTCAGCCATATATGTCTGAGCTGCAAGCTCTGATGTGCTAGAAGCCCTTTCTCATTTTTTTCACAGGAACAGGTTAACTTTGAGAACTAAGCCTTCCTTTTGCCCATGGTGATATCAGAAGTCTCCTTGAACCAAGCTATTGATCTTCCAGTATTCTTTCCCAACTGACAGAACAAGGACGAGAGAATTCTTCATTCTTTAGATGTGCACAGATAACTAAGTTTCTGCCTGCGCAGAATAAAATTTCCAAATAGATCTGACCAGCTTTTGGTGACATTTGCAGAAGATAAGCAGGGAAAACGCACTATCTCCAAATGAATAGCTAGATGTATTGTTTTTTTTTTCTTACTCTCACCATGGTAAGCAAATTCCTGGCAGAGTCTGTGCTCATTTTACCACAACATTTCTAAAAGGGACATCATTACAAACCATACTAGAAGCAGCTACTTGGTCTTTTCTGCACACTTGAACCAAACTTTACGACCTCGGAGCTATATCTAGAGCCAGAGCCAGATTCTTCTGCCATACTGCAGAGCCTAGTGTCTCCAGCACAACATGCCCTCAGACCTCTCCAAAAGAAAGCTTTGGAAGTTCTTCCAAGAATTTGTTCATCATAGTGCATGATGCAGTACTTAGTACAGCTGTATAGATAATTACCATAATTGCAGATATTTGAGTAGATGAGTGTTACAACACTCTTTCCCTTCTCCTGACACTCTTCTCTGCTGCCCCAGAGGTTGCAGTGGATACCCTACCAATGACCATATCTCTTTCCCCTTCATGCCTTACTCTAAAAAATTGTCACTCCTATCAGTCAGGTCAGTGGGACTTCAAATGAGAGACATCAGACTTTGGTACCTTGCATAAAAAAAGACCTGCAGATGGCACCAGTCAGCAACACTTTATACCACTGATGTCTGAGAGCAAGCGTGTCCACCAACTGGAGCACAATGAAAGACTCTGGTGTTCAGGCCAGTCATGGGCAGGAAGTTCCAAGAATTTAGTACTGCAATATTGATCTACTTGAACATTTACAATTATAATACATCTGTACTTTATTAGACCCATCACTCAATACAGTGTCCCCTTTGGTATGTAAAGATCCAAGCATATTGCACAACTGGAAAAGATCCAAAGATTTCTCACCAAAAGAATTAAAGGGCTTAAATCCTTCGACCATCCTGAAAGATTAGCATGACTTTCCTTATACCCAGTAGCCTACAGTCTGCTTCGAGTGATGTGTGCCTAGTTTTTTTTGAGCTATGAAAAACAGTGGCTCTACCAATAACTGCACTAGAAAACTAAATCTACACCAAAATATAAACGAAGCTTGCTGTAGAGAGAAGTTCCTAACACAGCGTATTCTAAACCTATGGAGTAAGTTGCCTCTACAAGTCAAAATACTGATTTGGCTATCTTTAAAGCTAATCTTGATTACTGGATCTATCCCAGCCTTCTTATGTAAGGCCCAGATTGATCTGGGAGATGAGCAGATTTAAATGCTTGACAAGGGTGGCAAGAACTTTTGGCCAGGCATCTTATGGTCACCATGATTTCTTGCCTAGAATTATTCCTGTCTTCCTAATTCAGACCTATCCACTGCCAAGGGAGTGTCATCAGGGCAGGGACATGCAGCATAGACTAGAAAGGAGAGTTAAAAGGAACCTTCTTGACCATTAACAACACAAATTATCTTGTAGCTGGTTATTCTATATCTCTCTTCTTGCCACCTGAAGAACATGAGGAATGTGTCATTAAGACTTAACAGTTACAATAAAAAATAATGCAGTCTTTATTATTTTTGACTGAGATAGCTAGATTACAAGCATTCAAATAACAAATATGGCCAACACACACACACTAGTAAAAATCCTGCCAGGGAAATAAATATTTCGGGTATTGTCCTTATGAGCATGCCTTCAGTATGCGCAGCCCCTACCATCAACATTTCATTTGTCAAGTCAGAAAGTGACAGTTAATTTCTGTAAATGAAGGTCTAGCTACTGCACAATACCTACATATTTAGGGACTTCTCAAATAGTGGTTGCATCCCTCTTGTCTAGTGTAACTGGATAAGATTGCAACTTGTCAGATATCCTTAAACAAGCTGCAGTTCCTTGATTTGTTTCTCAAAGAGAATCATTTCAGGTGCATTTTCTTTTAGTGTGGTAGCAGTGAGTCACAAGTGGAGTTCCTCTGGGATTGGTCCTTGGACAGCTCCTTTTTGACATTTACTTCTCTGAAGTCAAGGCCAATGTCAGTGGTCTCTGGATGACTAAATTTGCAGATGATTGTAAATTAGGAGCTGTCTTTGAATACCACACTGACACAAATGTTCTCCAGGAAGGGCTGACAGACAAACAACTGATGTTAGAGCCATGGACTAAAACTAAATGCCAAGAAATGCATAATAGTATCCTTCAGGAAGACATACAACCCTGGTAGCTATCATATTGACAGCACACCCCTCAGAACTGACCCAGTAGTCCGGTACTTAGGGACACACACAGACAATAATCTAGTCTTTGACCATCATGTGTCTACAGTAGTGAGGAAATCATTCTGTATTGCGCAACTTATAAACAAAGGTATGGTATCTAGGTCCAAAGAAATCATTGTTCCACTGTGTTCAGCATTCATCAGACCTATCACTGAGTACAGTGACCCTTTTGGTATGTCTCTAACCAGGCATATCCAACAACTGGAACGTCCACAGAGGTTCCTCACTAAAAGAATACAGGGCGTAAGTAAAATGTCCTGTGCAGACCATCATAAGGTCCTATCCCTGTATTCTGTATCCTACAGGCTGTTGAGAGAGATCTATGCCTGGCATACAGGGCATTGTCAGACCCCACTCTGATGGACCTCCTGCATATCCACAAAACACACAGCACCAGAATTACCCATTTCTAAAGACTTATGCCTTGCCTGTGATATAAACAGAACCTCCTGGAGACACCGGTATATATCCCAGAGACTACCAAATCTCTGGAACAGGCTCCCCATTCAAGCAGAGTTCCTCCCTAACCCAATTCAAGTATATCTTGGACGATTGGATGTGGAACAGGAAATTCATCCCTGTCTTGGCACCTGTGTCTCTAATGGACACAGGCAGCCTGTAAATGGTTCATCTTCCAGGCCCCTACTAGTAAATGTTTCATCTCCCAAGTCCCTGCTAACATTGATCAAGGGTACCAGAACTTGTCAGAGATTTGGGATGCATGGCTAGGCTTAAAAAGGCCCTTGTGGTCTTTAGCCTAGTAAACACCTATGAAGTATAACACCTACCTCATTAAGAAAGAGGAGGAACATTGTTACTCTCTTTATTGAAGTATGCATACAAAAATGGCATTTTGCAGTTCAGAGACACGCAACATTCTGGGTGTCTCAGCCACAAGGAGGCTAACATTGTTTATCTTCTTTCACAAGACTAGTCTATTCTGTGTTTGCATATAAAGATTGACTGTTTCTTTGGCCCAGCATAAGGCTCAATTGCCACAGCACGTGACTACTGTTCTACCAGGCAAGCTGACCATAGCCTTGAACAAGTTTGGAAAGTTTTTTTTTTCCTATCATATCCTATATGCATCTTCAGGCCCCTATTACTCTCATTTCCAGTCATCCTTTACAGGTTACATTTTGTCCTAGATCTTAAAGTTCCCTTGTTTCTGATGCCAAGGAGTCCATGGATAAGACCCGAGACTTTTGTAGAGATTGTCTATATTGTACTCTGCAGCTTTGATTGCAATGGTGCTGTGGCAAGGCTGCTGCATGTAGCTGTCTGGTTATTATGGCTTGGTTATGCATCTACTCTTTTGTGAAGAGAAGCCATTCTGGATGAACACTTTCTTGTCGAGGTTGTCATCAAAGATTGCTTTTAGGTCATTATCAAGGAGTTTTATGATGGTATGAGTAACCCTTTCCTGGCATCCTCGTCTAGACAATCCATTATTACCAGGAGAAAGAAACTTCAAAAAAATGGAGGAGTATGTTTTTAAGTGTCAGGCAGTGTTGCCATCCTGGGTTCTCCTGTGAAGTCATCATTAAGATCCACTTCACATTAGGTTTACACTGGACCTACTATTTAAGAACTTCATGGGAGTACTGCTCTCAGATTTTCTCCTGGCACAGGGAACCATTGTCAAAGACAGCTAAATCCTGGACATTGTTAAAAAAAAAAGGCAGTGATCTGATCCAAGGACCATCCTCAGCGAGTCTGAGACTGGGTTACTTGCCTTTTCTAGTCCAATTTTCAAATTATTCTCTGAAGCTTCCATGGTTGGTGCTAACTACAGTCCATAATAAGACGTGACATAAATCACCATATCAGAAGATGACAGGCAGACATATATTTTTTGCCACTTGCAAAAAAATAAAGCTTAGCTATTCATCCTGACTTAAACTGTAGGTAAGAGCCTTCATTTGGATGTCTAAAGTATTGAAGTTATGTGAATGCTCCTGTGGCTTTCAGATAAACTAAGATGCACACTGGCATTACACCTACTGCCTTGGATTGGGTCACAGTTTAAACCATTGACATAATGTATAGCAGTTTAAACCAGCCACCCATAGATATAGGAAGGAGAAGCTCACGACCTATTTTGCTACGTGTAGAATGGCAGTGGCTGAATCTGCACACTGAAGGAATCAAACGAAGGGTCCTACCTCCAGGCACAGACTTGATGCAGCACCATAAAGGGTCTAAAGAAATGGAAGGTAGACTTCAGCATCCATTAGTGAAATGGTCCTTCAGTCTGTGCATGTCATAGCCTTGCCTTTGATTAGTGAGGATTTGAATTTACACCTGTCGTCTGCTTTGCATATTGCTGGCATCCACCTTTGGTGTTGCATTTCTAGCTGTGGGTATAATCCTTCTCTTGGTTGAACAGCTGAAGCATTCTTGTGAACAGCCTGGTTCAAGGGAGCATCTCCTTGAATCACTTGCCTGTAGCTGGGTGGTATCACTCAGAGCCGTGGGTCCTTCTTTCACAGTTCTTCCCTACAGATTCAGCAGAGCTTAGTGGGCTAGGCTGAAGATGAGCCACCACCTTCTACATGGTCTGTGATTCAGAGTATGTAATTCAGACAGTTTGAAGTCTGGTGGAATCTCTTGACATGGGGGAATATATCTTTAAGAACATAGCCTAATGCTACCACTGGGCTGTACATGTCTGTTAAGTTCCTCTGCCACCATTACCGGACACATCCCAAAGCATTGGCTCATTGTCTTAAGATATGTAGTGCTTGTTTGTCACTTGTTCGCCTCCAAGCATGTCCAAACATGTCATCAGTACGTATCCTTCCTTCCTCCCTCCCTCCCTCCCTCTTGGCTCCTACATGGAGTCAGAGAACTCAGAGGTCATCATCTCTTAAATGGATAAGAAAAACAAATGCTCTTGCTTCCCACTGAATGATCTCTCCTTTGCTGAAATCTTGAGCCTAATGATGTCCACCATTGGTTGGTCTCTGGTCCCCAGTCCTTTTCTGCATGAAACCTTAATGAGTGCCTGAGGAAAAGGAGTAGCATCCATGAATTATCCTGCTATGCAACCTGTTAAGCATGACATATATTCAGCCTGAAAGCTCCTAAAAAGATGGATATCCTCTGTAAGTACTGAGCTCGAGTCAGATTCTTACTGGTTATTCTAGACTGAGCTATGCATGATTTCTTCAGCTGAGCACAGGACTCAAAGCCCCCACAACATTTTGCCACCTTAACTCCAAGGTGAAGATCCATGGACAGAGTGGGCAAAAGTATTCTGTTTTGCATTTGGTGTTTAGATCACTCAACTCTTTTTCTCACCTATTCAAATTCCAGCCCTTGAAGTGAATCAGGTGCTGAAAAATCATTATACTTCCATACCTGTCAACTGTCCAGAATTTTGCCTCCTATTTTAGGTGTGTTTCTCATAAAATGTGTGGTTTTATGGCAAATCTCGGAGGACTGAAGTCATTAAATAATGGCAAACATTTGAGTTTCAGACTTTGTATCCATTAGAAAATGCATGCTAACACAAAACCTGTTATTTTTAGCAATTTTCTAAGTTTATAAAAGCAATATTTAAAACTGGTGCCTGTTTTGGGGCCTTTGTCATCCCATTACTTTAGGCTTTGTCAAGATTTCTTGCACTATGAAGGATGAGAATTGTGTACTTCCCTGAGTCTGTGCTCAAACAGGAGTGATGATGAACCCTGTCTATGTTAATTCCAGCTGTGCTGACACTATGGCTAGAGTGGCAGGCTTAGGCATATGACTTCTCTTTTTTAATCTTTCCAAGTCTTTTGGGTTTCTAATACCGTGACAGGAATGGACCCCATTCCTAAGTCAAAGTACGATTAAAGTTCATGAAATTAGTATTGTTTCAATCTTTGATGCCAGCCAGAAGTGCATTTCGCAGCACCCGCAACGTGCCCAGTAATGACTCCTCCTGCAATTCGTATGGGGTTACATGTATCAGTAAAAATATGACTGTAGATTCTTTTTTATTAGACCCGTTGCTCCTACTACTATTGGAACTATTTGGGTATATTTCTTCCACATTGCTCTCATTTCTGTCTGCAAATCCTGATATTTTATGACTTTGTCTCTCTCTGTATGCAAGTCACTGTAGTCACTGGGTGAGGGGATTTCAATGATCAATGCTAATTTTGTCTTTTTTTCATAGACCACTATATCTGGTTTTCTTGCATCTGTCTTGATGTGGCTGCTGTCACTTAAATAGCCAATGAAGTCTATCCTGAATGCTCCATTTAAAGGTAGGTCTTATTTGGAAAGCATTCTTAGGATGTAATGATGACATTCTGAAGAGGAATCAAACCCTGTTTTCCACCGAGTACTTTTATAGTCTCTTTTAGCCTTCTCCATTGCTATTACTTTTGGGCTAGTCCAAACCCCTGACGAAAAAAAGCAGCTCCTTACCCAACTGAGGAAAGCCTTTATTGGTCTTGTAATCTTACATCATTGGGCAGAGCTAGCCAAGTCACCTAAGAAGTTGACTTCATTAACCTAACCACTGCAGTCTAGACCATTTGTCTGTGGTTGTGTGCATACATGTCTGTGTTTTTGTGGTATATTTATGGTGGTTCTCTGAGTTTACCTTATCTTGCAGAATCTTCACATATAACCTGTGAATTCTCTACTTGCTTGCAGTTGGCCATATCTTCGATCACATTAGTATTCCTCTTAAAATGGCTGTGCTTAGTGAGCAGGCTATCTGTTCAGAGTTAGATAGGCACAGAGACTACTATGTATAAAGGTTGTAGAGGGTCTTTGTCCTTCGGAATGAAGTCTGGAGGTTTACTGATCAGTCTGTGGTTCTGATGGGGAAGAAAGGATTCTAGCTCATCCTACACATTCTCAGCTTCAGTGACTACATGTATCATGTCCCTTTTTGGATGGTGACTTTCCAGGAGGCTAGCTTCTGTTGCAGGTTGTCTTAATGGCACCACTAGATATATTTGTGTGCCTTTTGACATTTCATAGTCTACGTGCTGACTACAAAAATGCTTCCTTTTGTTCTCTTTGGGCAAGCATTATTTTCAATAATGGTCTTCTGTTTTAGAGTGCTTACAGATGTTTACAATGGTGACGGGCTTTGTAGCAGAAGGTTCTTGATGATGCTGTAATATTAACCACAGCTGAGAGCCTGCTAGAACTTCAGGAAAAGAGCCAAAAAAGCTACCTGGTTCAGTAATTCTCATCTACTGCTAAATGCTAAGAAAACCAAGTTATTGCTTTTGACACAAAAATCTGTATTCTATACAAAAAATAACTTATCCATACCTCATCAAACAACTCAAACGTGTCCCACACAAAACTACTTGGTATCATTATAACCATCTAAGCTTTGGTATTTAAATGCAACAAGGTAACAAAAAAATCCACAGAAGAATTGGACTCCTAACTGGCAATGCCAAAAAAGCAATAGTCTCTGTGTATCTCCTACCTTCACTACTATGCATTGCCCATATCTTCACCAACCTTCAGCAATCTTTACTAACAAAAACTGAAGAATGCTATAACATGTATCATGTTAACTGTTGCCATCTCTGTCGATTCAATGCCACACTCCTGCCTTCATCGACACTCATGCCTGACTGTCATAGATCTTCCTTCACGCAATCCAGCCATGTCTTTGCTGGACATCCTTGTTGCCTATTACCTTCTTCCTGTCTGTCCCAAATCATCTTCACCAGATTGTCTTCTGGCTTTTCTGCACATGTCCAAACCATTGTAATCTTTCCTTATGTACCTTATTTCCATGTCCAGCATGGCTGCATCTGTTTTGTTTTCAGGCACTGCCATTCATCTTCATCTCCACCTATTTCTTCTTCTTCTTGAGGTGCTAGAGCACTGAGTAATTCCTTGAACTGTTGAGCTTTCTTTCTAGTCAACTTCCAGGTCTTCAGCCTGGTTTTTCTTGATCTTACAGCTTTCTCTGATCACTGCTTCTAGCTGATTGGGGTAACCAGTGGTTTATACTGTGGGCTGACTGTTTCATTGGTAATGACTTTGCAATCACTGATTCTACACCAATGCACTTTCCTTACTAGGATGAAATCTACCTGAGTTGCATGCTGACCAGTCCAGTGTGATCTTCAGACTGTCTTTCTGTCTGAACAATGTGTTGGCTACTGTCAAGCCATTTGCCAGAGAGAAGTCTAGAATGGCTTCTCCTCCTCTATTCCTGTTGACCCACCCATGTGGACCCAGGAAGCGCTCATATCCTGTTCTGTCTGTTCCAGCTAAATTCACCATTAACTAATCTGCTAAATCCTACCACTTCCTATCCTTAAACCAGTTACGCTTTCTAGAACTTTCATACTATCTCTCAGTTGCCCAGTTAGTAACTGTTCATAATATAATCTACAAACTTTAAAAATGTCCTGAACCCCAAGCCTTAGTGGAAACTCATACCTCTGCATGATCTCACTCCACTCCTTGGACAAGTTTCTATTAGCTGTAACTAAAACCCACAACTCTGGTGGTCCACCCTTGTATTCAAATTATGTCTCCAAAATCTGGAATTCTGTCCTTATCACCATCAGACAACAAACTAACATATCCAGATTAAAGAACCTGCTAAAACAGCCCTTTAAAACACTTGGCTCTGCTCTTGTACAACCTGCAGGCTAGACTATCCTGGCCCTTACACACCTACGTTATCCTTATAAACCTAAACAAAACAAATTCTCAGTGTTAATTTCTTACTGTCTTCTGTCCATTTGCCCTTACTACCACTTCTGCTGTCTCTACTTACCCCCTGACATATTTTCCACCCAGCAAAATTCCAACTCATACTCACTACCTTCTACATATACCTCAACTCACTACAGCCCTCTTTTTCTCTATATCACCTAACAAACTTACACACAGCTCACCTTTCCTCACCTACCCTCTGCTTTCTACTCTTATCACCTCCTTACTGCTTTCTACTCATATGTCTCCCACATCTCCCTCAAGTCTCCTACACCTAAATGTAAACCTGTCATGTGACATTTTAAACTTCATGCCAATTTGTTTTGCATAAATATTTGGTGATTTTTTTTACTGATCGTACATCTTCTGTAGTGCAGCTGCATTTCAGTTATTGTATCTCCATATTGTAACTTTAAGCTTTGCATTTGTCTCTGTTGTGTAAAATTGCCTATTATTGTAACTGGACCATTTCTCCATGGGCCTCCACTGAAAAGGGGCTACCAAAGCCCAGTTGGACTACTCTGGTCAATAAAAGCAATAAATACATATTGTTCCAGCAGTCTGAAAATGTTTTGCAGTGTTTGTTTGGCACTTAATGTTTGGCAATTTGTCTACCAGAAGTGCACTTTTCTTAAGGGTCTTCCAGGCTTGAAAAATTAACAGCACAATAGATGATAATGCTGGCTTTATGTAGGAATACTGCCTTTGCACACATGAGACCACATCTTGGAAAATCCAGCCTTTACTCAAGAAAAGCTGGGTAAAACCAAATTTTGATTTAGTGATACAATGACCTCTGCTCCGAGAATCTGATGTCATTTTGACTATCTTACACAGGTGCACTATCCTGGCTTTTCATCATCAGTTATGGTTTGTTTCCATGGAGCACAAGCTCAAGAATAGAAGAAAAGCTTTTCATCTGTTTTGCTCTAGACATCGAGAGTAAATTCTCTTGATAAATGCCTCCTGCGATTTTCGATTGACAGCTGGATTGTTTTTTTTTTTGTCACCCGTGTGCTAACTCGGCAATAGCTGACATTGTTAAGGGCTGTTATACCAAAGCTACATCAGGATCTAGTGCTTGCTTTAAGACTTTACCCATGGTGGACACATGCATGATCACTTAGTCATCAGTCCATACTTTTATTAGGCACTGTAGTTTGTTCTTCTACTCTTTGGCACTTGAGTTTTTCATGGTTTTAGTTTTGGAATTCATTTGGATAGTTTTTCTGTTTCCTGTTTCCTTTGCCATTTTGGCCTTTGGAAAACTGATATCAGTGACCCCCCCCCCCCTTAGTGGGCCTGTGATTGGAATATCTTCCTAATCTGAATCCAATTTTTCTCTGAAGTCAATGTGATGCAAATGTCACATAGAACTTATTGCCATAGCTATAAACATTAGGGGTAATGCAATCTCTTACCCACTTCCACTACTTGAATACTATAGGAAAATTCACAGTAGTTACATGAAGAAACCAAATACACTCACAAGTAGTAAAGGTAAAATTACAATGAGGGATACCCAAAATCCAGAAATAAAGTGCTAACATGGAGAGGATAAGTTTCTGTATGGTCCCAGCAACGGCAGTGTAGGTCTTAGACCAAAGGCACTGGCTGTTGGGGCAGGAGCGTAGCAACTATAAGTAGCTGGTGCCTGTAGGCACCACATCTGAAACAAAGGGCACTTTCACTCCTCCAAACTCTGATTTGGACTGGGGAGAGCTGCCAAAAATGCAGCTTTTTAAAATAGGTAAATAGAGAGGGAAATGATGGCACCATCTGGAATCCATTAACTTGTTTGTCCAAGATGCAAGCAAAATATCTGTCAACAACAAAATGGTCCATTTCTGCCTATGTTGCTCAAATAACCTAACACTACAGTCACCTGGTAAAGGTGAGACAAAATATGAGGCTTGAGAAGATGGATTTTTTTTTCTCCATGTAATGCCCCTGTTGCTCCTGGACCTAGTAAGGTCCTTTCCAAAACTCAATAACTTGAAGTTATTGCCACCAAGGCAGGAAACTGCCCTCTCTTTTAACCTGACTTTCTAGTAGGGTTTGGAGGCACCATTCTGCTCTGGGAAAATGTCACCCCAAAAAGAATATTATTTTGAAACCACTTTAGCCAAACGATATGACTCCCATCAATGTCAGTGGTCCGTATCCTCTCCCAAACTTGGAAATTCCCTTTACTTCCTGCCATTTGTGTCAAACTCTTTCCTAACCTTTATACCAATTCCCCCAAGTATCAGAATGTGTGTGCCTCCCGTGCAAGCATTATCTGATTCTTCAGATGAATAAATACTAATTCTGGTATCACTCAAACTGGGGTGGGACGACACCTGGCTGCAATAAAATGTGACAGGTCCGCTGCAGTATCATTTCAAGCCTGGTGCCATAACCTTTTTCCTTCCTATTCATGGGTGGCTAGATTCCCATATAAACTGAAAAAGGAGCTTTGAATCCTACTCACCACGTGGAATAGTCCAGGAATATCATGAGCTAGAATGAGAATTTTTTTGAAGAATCACCATGCACACTGCCAAAATCCTCACTAACAGAGGGAGGATTAACCTCTTCCATACTTTTAATTGACTCTTGCAAAACGTTACCAAAGTGAGATATTTTCCATGGAGAGGTTGGCTAAAGATTGGGTAATTTTAATACCCAAATAATAATAGTCTGTTATCCATTAGATCCCATAATTCAATATACTCTATATTTGTCCCTGACAATGTGTGTTTAAAGGGAAGAAAATGGTTTTCTGCCTATTGGTTCTTCTAAGTCCATAGAGGTTTCTAAACTTGGACAATACACCAAACTTGTCCCTTAACACCATCTTCAGATTATTCAGCCATGAAGTACAATCATCAGCAAACCACAAGTCGGTGCTGGTATATACTCTAATGAGCACTGTTCTGTTTAATATGTAAACTAAAGGCTTCCACAACCAAGACAAAGAGAAGCAAGGACAAGGGACTTCCTTAATGGATTCCCCTATATAACTCGAAAGGGAAGAAGCAAAAATTATTTGTCATAACTTGTGCCAGCTGTTGATAATCTCACAACCTGCATCATTCAGTGAATGCTCTGAGATATCCAAAGCCACTTAGGATGCAACACAGGAAATCCCATTGGAGAGCATCAAAGGCCTTGAAAAAATCTAAAAATAAAGGTGCTCTTGGCTTATTGCTTAACTGCCTCAACTGACAAATGTTATGAATGCATCTCACCCAACCCAGTATACTCTGTCAGCCTTTCACAAAGGCTTGTTAAGGAATGGAATATTAAGAGTTGAAGACATCCCTCTAATCTGGCTGCTAATACTGTATCTAAGATTTTAGTTTCTGCTGGGAGGAGAGAAATTGGTCTATAGCTCCATGGGTCTATTGTTGTCTTTCTTTCAAGATGTTCATCACTTTGGCCACTCACTAGTGGTATGGTTGGAAACCCTTTGCAACACTCTCATGGTAAATGAATAGTAAAATAGAGGAGATATCAGTGTCCAAACTTTTATAAAGCTCAGCAGGGAGACCATCTACGCTTGCAGCTTTCCTGGATTTAAGTCTCTAATAGCATTTTTAATTCCCCACTAGCTAACTTTGAACAGTACTTTGTCAACCCAGGCTAGTTAATATTACTGGCAAAGTTATTTCTGTCCACTGCCCACTGGTCTGGGCTGGTAAATGCCATGCAAATGAGTAGTCATAATTTTATTAATGGCCTGAGTGGGTACAGGACGATTTGACCCCAGCAGTAAGAGATTGATAGTATTTTTATAAAACATTAAATATAAGAGTATAACATTACTACATCAAATAAATAAGAACATCTACAGAAAAAAAAAAGATTCAAAACATCATATAAGCTACGAAAATGTTAAACTGCAACAATCACTACTGGAACTAACATTATTACATGACAGAACAAGATGATATCAAGGATTACGTGTCAATAACAGAAAATGTATTGTGACCATAAAGTAATGCAAAAATACCTGCTAGAAGTGTTTTTTACAAAGAAAATGTATTCCCAGCATAAAACCATAAACTCATTCAAAGTAATACAACATTCAAGGCACAATCCATAGTCAATAAAAGAGCAAAAAAAGTTAAAGTGCAGTTTCTTCACAGCTGAATAAAAAAGTAAGTACTGCCATCTACTGGTCCCATTAAAATAGCAATAATAAAATTGCTATTTGAGCAGAGAATTAGAAGTAAAAAAAAAAGTTAAAAAAAAAAAAAGCTTGTGCATAGATGCAATCAGTGACAAAATGTTGAGAATTATCTCATTACATAACATTAATATTTACATATTAAATAATGTTAAATTAACATTTACGTATTAAAATATCAAATAATATATTAAATTGCTATGTACAATTCCTGATTAAAATATTAAGTATTAAAATGCTATTATTAAATTTAATTAAGACACTGTTTAATTTGTGTGTGGTTGTTTATTTATTGTTAAATTGGGGTCAAGTCATCCAGGGTCAAACTGTGCAATAAATAGTGTAATAGACAATAAATATAAATTTAAATATGGAAGTGTATACCATTGCAGTGGGATCGAATTGTCCGGGGGTCAAACTGTCCTGCTTCCACCTGAGCGGAGTGATGTACGGTTCTGTCTTCATCTCTTAAAGCTAGAACAACCATAGATTGCTTTCTTTCCCTCAGTCACTGAGCTAGTAATTTTGATTTGTGTAGCTCAGTAGAACAGTCTAATCCTGTCCCACCTCTGATGAGTTAGGGCAAATTTAACATTACTGATATCCCTTTTCAATGCTTCCATTTACGCATACATCATCTCACTCAAGTGTTTTTTTTTTCTGAACATGCTGCCATCTAAGAGTTATTAGTACTTGTTTCTTATCTTTTAGGTACAGTTATTCTTATAGCATCCCAAATGGTAAACAAAATCAAACACTCCTTCTTTGAATGACCCTCAGGCATGCCATATGGACACAGCAATGGCAACAAGATCCTGCCAAAACCGAGAAGACCAGTAACTAAATAGAGAGACTCTTTAACCCCCCCCCCCAAAAAAAAAACCCAAAACAAAGCACAGTGGATGAGAAACTGTCAGTCATGGCCAATGGTTTCTGTTCAGAACACCATGCTGTGATCAGAAAGGGCATCGGGAATCAATTGGACTTCTTTGAGCCTGTCTACCAAATGATGGCTAATTAAGTAGTCAAGCCTACAGTTACATCCCAAATTGGGGAGCAAATATGAGAAGTCACTTGCATCTGGGTGATGTGCTCTTCAAATATTAACTAAATCAACTACTTCATCCATAAATGACTTCCCTCAGTAGCTCCAACCTCGATATACCACTAGGAATCCTATCCAGCTCTTTGTTAAGCACCACTTTGAAATCTCCTCTCAAGATTTATGGTAGAGAATGACCATCTAGATTCAGCAGAGGTTCATAGAAGCTTGTAAAGGGAATGGTAGATAACTCGTTAGGACCATAGAAGGTCACTATGATTAGCTTCCCTTGAGGAGGGATCATGTGACATTAGCCATTGTCGATCTACCATACTTGTCTACCTAACATCAACTTTAGTTCAAGCCAGTTTATCACTAACCATAATAATCAGTCCTTTAGAGGCTGAGCCACTGCAAGATGCCATAAACCAACTCTTCCAGTAGTGGTTTTAGGTGCCAGATCAGCAGTCCTCAATTTATTTTCCTAGAGACAACTTACCAGGATATTCAGAACATGGAGCCTTTGAATTGCATATTTGAATTCAAGAAACATTCCATGATAAAAACTTGCAGTTTCCAACCAAGTTGATATACTGAAATGCTTACTGGCAAAAATATAAAATGAACACTGATTAAGTAAAAAAAACAATAGAGCAATACAAAAAAACCAACATAAAAAGCAAATAAATCACACTTTGTGATCCTTGTATGTGGAAGTACAAAGGGTGGGTGCAATGCAGCAGAAGAGGCATAAAACATCAGGAGAAAGATTCCTTCCCAAGAGTGCACTTGTTGTCCATCCCACCTCCACGGTAGGGGGGCACTAAAATGAAGGTAGATAACAAGACAGTTTCTCAGACCATAGAACTCCCAACAGGAAGCCCATACCATAAAAAGGTGATAAATAATGACCCTCCCCCAATCCACCACAATTGGCTAGTAAAAGCTCAATGGTTTGTCAATGTTCAGAAGCTTCATTTAAGGTCCAGGAAAATTATAAAAAATGAGCACACTACCATTTTAAATGCTCCAATAACTCACCAAAGTAAAGAGCAATATACACACACAGCCCTCGGTCATTCAGTGATAGAACTAAGTACCATGTTCAGTCATAGCCTCACTTCAGGCTTTGTGCCTACTGAATGGTACACAGTGAGGGTTATCCCACTCCATAAAAGGGGCACAACCACGGACCCTGGAAGCTACCGCCCCATTAACCTGACAAACCTGGTCTGCAAGGCCATGGAACATATCATCTTGGAGCTTATAAACAAGGACATAGGTAACCTCCAAACTCTGGACCCCACTCAGTTTGGGTTTGTAAAAGGTAGGTCATGTCTCCTAAACCTGACTGACATCTTTGAAGCAGTTACCAGTGCCGTGGATGAGGATAAGGTGGTGCACATAGCCTATCTTGATCTCGCCAAGGCTTTTGACACCATCCCCCACTCTGGAATTATAGATAAACTCACTAGACTGGGCATAAATCCCTATGTAACAAGATGGGTGGCCAACTGGCTCACTGACAGAACCCACATAATGAAAGTAGCTGACTCCAAACCCAACTTCAGACCAGTGACAAGTGGAGTACCACAGGGCTCAGTCCTGGGTCCTCTCCTCTTTGGCATCTACTTCTCAGAAGTCCAGGCTAGTACAGCAGGTCTTTGGCTAATGAAGTTTGCAGATGACTGCAAACTAGGTGCCATAATAGAATTGCCTAATGATGTAGACCTTCTACAATGGGGCCTCACTGAGACTGATGCTTGGTGTCAAAGTCATGGCTTCAATCTCAATGCCAAAAGTGCATTGTCATCCCCTTTGGGAAAAACACTGTACCCATGAACTACCACATAGGCGGTAGCCTACTAAACACCGAAAGTGTGATAACAGGTGGACAGTAGTCTCTCCTTTAATAATCACATTGCTACAGTAGTCAGGAAATCCTTCTATGTGGCACACCTCATCACAAAGGGGTTCACCTCCAGAAAAAAAAGAGGTCATTGTTCCTCTCTACTCATCCCTCATCAGACCCATTATAGGTTCATAGGTTTATACTAGGCTATCTGCCCTAGGGCATTTATAAGCCTAGCTAGAGTGTGTGTGGCTTTCGCCACCCCCTGGAATGATAATAATGTGCCCATTTAGGGTTTAGTTTACTGTGCCTCTGTCTAGAAGTGACACAAAGATGACCCCCGGGGTAAACCTACGATCTCCCATCCACTCGTCAAGATTTCTCTTGAAGAGAGTCAGTGAGGGGCTCTGCCTAACATGGACTGGGATTCTGTTCCAGAGTGTAGGGAGCCTCTGGGTTATGAATCTGTCCCTCCAGCATGCCATATTTATTTCTGTGTTGAGGTTCAAGTCTCTCGCTCTCGTGGCTCTGGTGGATTTGGATTTTTTTAGGTGGAGCATGTCCATTAATTCTGGATTGGACATGGGCCTTGTACGTCAGGCATAGATCTCCTCTGAGTAGGCAGTATGCGACTGAATAGAGCTGGAGTTTCTTCAATCTGGCAGCATATGGCATATGTTTGAGACCCTTGATCCTCTTGGTGAGGTACTTCTGGGGTCTTTCTAACTGCTGCAGGTGCCGGGTAAGGTACATACCAAATGGGGCATTGTACTTAATCATGGGTCTGATAAGGGAAGAGTATAGGGGCACAATGACCTCTCTTGATCTAGATGTGAATCCTTTCATGATAAGGTGGGCAATATAGAAGGTCTTCTTAACCACCTTGGCAATGTGGGTGTCAAATGAGAGGTCACTGTCAACTTGGGTCCCTAGGTCCCTGATTACTTCTTCTGTAATCAATGGATTACCACCTATGTGGTAATTTGTGGGTACTTTGGTTTTCCCAAAGGGTATAACTATACATTTTTTGGCGTTCAGTTTAAGGCCATTGCTCTGGCGCCAGTTATCCATTTCTGTGAGGCCTTTCTGAAGGATGCTAGTGTCCGCTGGAGTATCGATTATGGCGCCCAGCTTGCAGTCATCTGCGAACTTTGTCAGCCACAATCCTCCTATGTTTGCTTGTACTTCTGAGAAATAAATGCTGAACAAGAGGGGTCCCAGGACCGAGCCCTGTGGGACACCACTTGTGACTGGCTTAGAGTCTGACATGGCTCCAGCAATTCTGACCTTGTGGGTTCTGTCCTTTAGCCAGTTTGCAACCCATCTTATGACATATGGGTTTACATTTAAGCTGGTGAGCTTGTCTATGATGCCCGAGTGGGGTATTGTGTCGAAGGCTTTTGTAAGGTCAAGGTAGGCTGTGTGAACTGCCTTACCCTCATCAATGGCCTTAGTGACTGTTTCAAAAAAGTTGACCAGGTTCAAAAGGCAGGATCTGCCCTTAACAAAGCCGAATTGGGTAGGATCAAGTGTCTGTAGGTCACCAATGTCTTTGTTTATGAGTTCCATAATGATCCTCTCCATAGCTTTGCAGACCAGGCTCATCAAGCTTATGGGGCGGTAATTTCCAGGGTCCGTAGAAGCACCTCCTTTGTGGAGTGGAACCACTGTTGCTGTATGCCATTCTTTGGGTATGTATCCTGTAGTAAGGCTAAGATTAAACAGCAGCTTTATGTGCGAGTTTAGTTCCTCTTGGAGTTCATGTAGCATGCAACCTGGGACACCGTCTGGTCCCATTGATGCTGTGTTTTTAGCTTTGGAGAGGGCGGCTCTCACCTGGACATCTGTGATGTCAGGGAGGCTACATTCAGCTGGGATAGATATTTCTCCTTTTGGGGGGGGAGAAATTTGCACTGAACCTGTCTGCCAGTATGTTGGCAATATCTGTGGGTTCAGTGTATTTTTTGTCATTTTGAACTAACTCTGAGCATATCTGGGAGTTTCCACCCAGGTTTCTAACATAACTAAATAAGGCCTTGTGATTATCTTTAGTGTCTTTTGCGATTTTTCTCTCAAAGTTGGCCTTGGATGATTTTATGAGTGATCATAGTTTTTTGCTAGTACTGATCAGAGATGCCTTCCCTTTTTGGGATTTTGCTCTGTCCTGTAATAGCTTCCTCCTCCTGTTGTAAAGTTTGTTTATGGCTGGGGTCCACCAGACAGGACGCCTGCTTTTGGGGGAAAGGGTCTTGGTTTTATTTGGGATTGCATGATCCATGCATTCTTGAAGGTGTCCGTAGAAGGTGTTTATAAAGAATTCAGCGCTGTGGGCTGTGGTTTCCACTGGCCCAGGGGCCTTGAAGGATACCACTTCAGTCTTAAGAAGTGTGAAGTCAGCTTTTGAGAAGTTCCTCACTGTGGTCTTTTGTGGTGGGGGCGGGATGTGGATTTCCAGTGAGATTAGTTTATGGTCTGATCTCACCAGTGAGGGGTATACTTCCAGTGTGGAGCATTGTGTCCCCATGTTTGTGATGATCAGATCTAGTATATTATCTCCTCTTGTGGGAGTGGTGACTAGTTGTTCCATCGCATTTGAGTTTATGAATTCTAGGAACCTTTGGGCTAGGGTGTTGGGGCTTGAGTAATGCTCCCAGTCTATGTTTGGGTAGTTGAAGTCTCCCAATATGATGGTATTTGGATAGACATTCATACTCTCCAGTGTCTTCAGGAAGGCTGAGTGGGGTTCCTGAGTTTGAGAGGGTGGTCTGTAGCATGCTACAAACTGTAGGGCAGTTTTGCCTATGGTTAGTTTCACATGGATGGTCTCCGATGCTTCGTGCGTTGCCACTATCCTGGAGGTGTAGGTGTCTTTGATGAATATGGACACTCCCCCTCCCTTTCTGGTTCGGTCCAAGTTTTGGGGCCGAAAAGCATGATATGAGTTATAACCTGGTAGTGCTGGGGTGCTCTCAGGAGCCTTGAACCAGATTTCAGTCACTGCACAGACATCGATGCTCTCCATACTGAGGAGGGCTTCGAGAGCCTGCATCTTGAGGTTTAGACTTCTGGCGTTGAGCAGCATTACACTTAGTTTTTTTCCACTTGTGTTTTCTAGGGAGGTGGGTTTGTTTTTTGAGTACAATACCCCGTTTGGCATGTACCTCGCAATACATCTACAACAACTAGAAAGGCCACTGAAATACCTCACTAAGAGGTTACCGGTCTCAAACAGATACCATACGCAGACCGTCTCAAAAAATTCCAGTTCTGCTCCGTCACTTATCGCCTACTCAGTGGCGACCTCTACCTAAGATACAAAGCTATGTCAAACCCAGATCTCTTGGATATGTTACACTTAAAGAAGCCCCAATCCCTCCGAGCCACATGTTCCAGGGACTTAAACCTTGCCACCACAATAAACACAACATGCTGGAGGGATAGATTCCTGTTACAGAGACTTCCCATGCTCTGTAACAGACTACCCATTCATGGCAAAGCTCCTCATTAGCCCTCTTTAAGAAAAATCTCGACAATTGGATGGGAAAAAGGAAATTCACCCCAGGGATCACTTCTGTAGCTATGCTAGACAGGGGCACAAGAAAATAACTTTCTTGGGTGGCGAAAGCCAGAGAACTTTTTTGGCTAGGCTTATATAGGCCCCAGGGCCGATAGCCTAGTACCTACCTATGAACTGAGGCCTATTAAGCACTGTGTGTGTGTGTTTGATATATATATATATATATATATATATATATATATATACACGCATATATACATACACACACAGACACACATATCAATAGGGCATGTCAGCGAAGGCATACCAATGCACAAATCCCTTGAAGTAAGCTTCTGCTGAACAAATTCAGTATGGAGAGCATATACACATTCATTCCCAGCAGTTGTATTATATAGGAACAAAAATACAGTAACACCCCCCCCCCCCAAAAGAAAAACAACCAAATTCCTAGTGTAATGTAGTCAATCCAAGAGTCATATACTATAAGTAGAGTGAGAAGCACTGTTTTCTGCTGTTCACTAGAGGTGCATACCCAAACCTTCAAAGTCCAGCTATAACAACAACCAAGTTACTGGTATAAATGGATAAATAAAGATAATCTGTGGGTGGCCCCACACTGTGGTCCACCGGTACAAAAGAAACAGTTTCAGCAGCATCCAGTGAAATATGCTCTAGCGGTGAAGGACCCAGATCCAAGAAGTCCATCTGAGGATGCTCTTCCTTGTTCCCCTGGTCTGCCAATGGCAAAAAAACTTGGATTGTTCAAGAGTAAAATGCAGCATATTTGAAATAAGCTGCTTATTACCTCCATCATAGGTTGAATCAGTAAGGCTCTTGGTTTTCATCTCCCAGGTGATCCCCCTCTGGTTGTGAGGGATTGCTCAAGCTTCCTTGTGACATTGCCTACAGAGTTACAAGAAAATCTCCGGCATCAGTATGGGTAATGAAGGATTGTTGAATCAGGTTTTCCTTACCGCCAGTTTTGCAGAAAATTGCGACTGAACAGTGAAGCCTACTTCTTTGCAGTAGTATAAGGCCAGGAGGAAAGCCTTTTTCTTATTGAAGAGAGAATCTGTATAATCCAGTGCAATGTGTACTAGTTAACCTGCAATTTTACAGTGTGGCCCTTTGTTTCTGGCACATTGCAGAATAGCTTCTCTCTAATGCTAATTGAAACATTTTAAAATAAAATGCTTCTGCAGGTTAGTGATAGTTATGGAGTGTATCCGATGTGCCCCCTTAATAACTGGAGGAGGAGTGTATCCGATGTGCCCCCTTAATAACTAGAGGAGATTCTCTCCCTAACAGGGAGACAAGCTCCTGCCTTATAAAGGCCACTGTATTCTCTCCTTCCTATCCCTCTGGTAATCTGATGATCCTAACGTTATGATGTCTGGATCAGTTTTCCTTGTTATCCAGCTGCAGTTCCAACTTTTTTGTCATTGTGATAAATCTTCAGTTTGAATAGTGTGCTCATTCAGTAGATCACAATGCTCTAGTAAGTCTTGGTGTTGCTGTTCTAGCTGCTTACGGATAGCAGGTAATTCTTTGATGGTCTCTCCTCTGGTGGATTTCAGCTGATTAATATTCTTCTGCACCTTTTGCAGTGGTGATGTCAGGGAGATCAAAGGGTTGAGGAGAAGGATATTTTCCAAATTGCTTTCCCTGCTGGAGGTAAGGAGGGGAGATGATTAAAAGATGCTTGAAGAAGCCAGCTTCAGATAGTCAGTACATCATTCAGTCAATCAACAACATAAAACTAAGCTTTCAGATGATGGCTAGTAATAAAAAAGATACTGTTTCTCTTGGCAGTAGCAGAGCTCTGATCAGAACATCCAACTATGGACACAATCCCGAGCGTGCCCCTCCAAAGGCAAAGAATATTTACAAAGTATGAGGTATGTGATACTGAGATGCAATAATATTTTATGTGCCTAAACTGCAAACTACTAGATCACTTCTCAAAATAAAAAAATCAGATTAATTTTGAAATCCTTAGTTATCTCTTACTGCCAAGTGATTTTAACATGGATTATTTCAACATGAATAAAATGGCAAAACCTATGAAATCCCCATGGAATAAAAAACTACCCCCACCTTTTGTAGAATTTTCTTCCCTTCTAGTTATACAAGTATATAGTGTTACTGTATCAGACTTGACCCAAATAAAGCACCTTGCTTGCAGGCCTTATGCTGGAGTTATTGACAGTTTGTTTACTGTGTTTGGAGAAAGCAGGTTATCTGACTCCCACCTAGAAGTTGTATAATTTGGGGCTGTACTAAATTTCTGATTGCCAAATTCTTAACTATAACTCTGCTTATTGGGCCTGGACAAGGCCTTACCTATTATAAATGATGCAGTGGCTTTCTTCATCTACCCCGTTTCCTCCAACCTTAATTAGTTTATGCCATTTAGAAAAATTTGAATAGGAAATCATTACTGCAGGTGTTTCACTCTTCAAGAAAAATAACATTATTACTAGGGATGAAACATGGCTATCACAAAAACATTCTGACTGCATGACATCCATATATATCAAGTTTGACTACAGATGATGATTACTGACAGGCAGTTGTTTTGGATTTCAGAAAAGGAAGGCACCAAGTGTATCGTTGCATAACAACATTTGAATATATGGGTACAGTATTGTTCAAACTTTTTTGTCACAGCAGTTTGTAGTCACTTAATGAATTAATATCCATACAGCTGAATTGTTTTACTGATGGTGTACAAGTTACCACACTCACAAGTGCTGGACTTTGAGTAAAAATGGCTATCCTCTTATATGAGCCAGTTTCTGCTCTAAGCCCCACCTCTTTTTACAATATATGTTAATATTATTTAGTAAGACAGACAGTACAAAAACAATATAGTATGCTGATGACACAGTGCTGGTCTTTGGTAGCAAATTCAGCCTTGCAATATTTTGCTGAAGCATCAACTATCCAGATTATCTGATGTCAAATGTTTCCAATACTAAAGCATTTTTCTTGGTGTCAGGAAACTCCTGGTTGTGGTGGCTTCCTGTGACTTGTACACATTATATTTGTTAAATATTACTTAACTTTAACCAAAACCCATAAAAGGTTGTGACTTCCTTTTTTTCTTCAAAACTTCCTTTCCTTGGAAACTAAACTACTACTACCAAATTCATCTTAATCTGCCTTGTGTTATCTGCTAGAACTCCACTGATTACTTCTGATTAGGTCTGCATAAAGATTTTAAAAATCAGTTTTCATTATATGACATTGGTCACATAGAGAAGTCCAGCTCATCATTTGGTGGCAAAAAAACTAAACTGAGCTGGGGATTTTTTTCTTTTTCCAAAGATGCAGCATTTAACGTTTAAACTATATAGAATGTAGTCAGGGAAAATACTAATTGCTGTGACAGTGTCTCAATAAAGTGCTATTTTGGCCACCACACTATAAATGCACTCACTGAAATGTGCTAAATAATGCCTTATTAATCATTGTGTATGTCTTGTAATCTTCTTAGAACTGCACGTTCCTTTTATGATGGCACAGCATTTTCATCAGTGTTTGCAGTAAGATAATCCTGCTTTAAGAGTGAAAATATAATTGCTTCATTTTGTGATCCTGCTCACTTAAGGAATGATGCTGAGCATGAGGTGACATTATAGGCATTTGTGCTGCCTCAGGATAAGGATTGCATAGCTAAAGATGCCATGATAGCATAAAGGTAACAACAGACAGAGAGATTTCCTCACCTTAGAAGGTAGGCTGGTTAATCTGTAAGGAAAAAAATGGCAAAAACCTTTCTTCTGAAATAGCAAAGCAAACTGACCATGTTTTTATTGTAAGCAAATAAATTAGTGGATTTCTTGCCTTTATGTCTTTTCATCATTCAGCATTTTTGCGTTATTATCCATTTCTAGTAGCCTGATATCAAGCAGCGACTGAAAAATACAGTACCACTAGTCCTAATGTGAGTATAGAACATCAATACAACTTTTATTGTACTACTGTGCTATGTATTGACTTAAACTGAATTATAACATTTGTTATTGTAAATGATTGCTTTAAACTGTAACCTTGGAGCTCTTCTCCCTGGGCCTTCTCCTAAAAAGGGCACCTGTACCCATTCGGAATTTCCCAGTAAACAAATGCCAATAAATAATAAATATTGTGTTCTTCTGTGCTTCCTCTGCAGAGTGCAGTTTTCAGTATGTCCTGTGACCTGAGGGTGGCAGCAGCAGAAAATTCACACTCAGGAGGGAAAAGCCTGAAAGTCTGCAATAAATTACGACAGTTAGTAATTGAAGACTTGCAATGATATATGCTGTTTTCATCTCACTGGATACTGCTAAGTCCTTTGGTTAACCTTTGACTAAACACAATCATTCTTATATATTGTTCATATCCCTGAACACTAATAGTAGCAAGAGAAGAAGGAATATTGCATTTAATGGAGCATAATTTGCTTCTTGCAGGGTTAATCACTTTAGAATTCTGCTAAATATTCTGCATTTATTTTTTGACCAGGTAGCATGTAATAAAAGATAAAATCATTTTTTTATTAACACTTGGAAGGGTTAAATCTGCATTGTCTTATAACTGATTTAGAAAACCTCTAAAAATATATAATTTTACCCTGAAGCACGACTTCAAAAACCATCCAATGGAAATATATAAAAATGTTTATTTGTAGGTTAACGCTTTCACCACTAGTGTGGCTTCATCACACCATCAATTTGCAATCAAAACAAGTTAAATAAACAAACATTTATATAGAAAACGCTACATTAATTCAAATTTTCTGCCCTTTACTATTGGTCCTGTTTCTACGTGCATACATACGATAATGACATCAGAAGGTTAAGTTAAGCAATTTAAAGCCATCATCCCTCTTAAAAACAAGGTATTAAACTTTCATAAGTTCATCCAACATTAATAATAAAATGTAAATAGAGTCCGTTTTTTTACCTATATTAATTAAATAAAATAAAATAAATACTATTACATCCATTTATACAACTACCTAAAGTTGCAGTAATTTTCACTAGTGTTACTGGACATCAAATTCAATGCATCAATTATTTATACACATCTAATATTCAGCTTCAGAGTATTGTAACACATTAAATATGAAATTATCATGTATATATAAGCAAATATACAGAGTATTTCATTTTCATAATAATTATACTAAGCCAGGCTCCATATTAAAATGTTTCTGCTTCCATATGTTCAGCATTCAAGTGGAGAATAGCTTCTATTACAATTCCCATTAGTAACTAATAACAATCATTTTCCATTGTATAGACGTTTTATATTGTTACAATGGTTCCCCCCCCTCTCATGATATATAGTCAGGCCATATAAGCTACCACTCGAATAGCAGTTTATGTGCCTCACTCAACGAAGCCAAAGTCAATTAAAAATAGTGTTTACTGTCTATCATCCACTTATGCACAAAGTCAGATTGATAAAAATTCATAACTAAGATGAATATCAAATGGTAACAAATTTCCATATTATGTTAGAACTTTAAGCCAACTAATATTTTATAATATGTACACAAGTGGATTAATCACTACTACGTCTATTTAAAAAATATATATAAATGATATATTTTTCTGTATGATGATGGCATCCTAACAAATGTCCAAATAGCATTCAAACTGTCACCCAAGTAACAGCATTCATATCACTCACGCAAAAGTCAGCACCTCTTAAAAATAGTAGATGTTATTTCCAACATCGTGTCCAATTTCAAATATATAGCTATAGAATCATATCGCATATAAGGGCATCAACTATTCACTTAACTGATGTAATTTGAATGCTTTCAAACTGCTACTCGAGCGATAGCTACAGTAATAGCTGCAGAGGGATCAGCACATTTACAGTTCCAATTTCACATTCAACTTCCGATGATTAGCTATAAGGTTAGATATATTTTTTTAAGGTATCCCCTTCTACTTAACCTACTTATATACATGAAAAGATGCGATTATTAATCAGTTGTATCCTAAAATTAATTCTTATTTTAGTCACAGCTAAAGAATGGAACATAGCATTTATAATCGCATATTCCATTTTTTTGTAGGTTGTATCGGCTCACAGAAAATATCAATTACATGATTTTCTCATAGTCCCATATCCATCCACCTTAACAGGTGGAATTTATCACCTAAAAAATGGTCTTCTCAATAAACAACTTTAACCGAGGCAGAACTGACAGTTCACTTTGTATAAGTTACTAATGTTCTAATTATGTCTATCAGAAAAATTTTTTGAGGATCATTACTTCATACGGAAACACAAAAAAAATATATCAATCCAAAATAGGACGATAATATATATCAAATGCAGCACCTAAATTATAACATTTTTTATATCATCATATCCGTAGCTTCACATAGGTAGCTCCAATTTATATAAAAATCCTTATTTTATATACAAAGATGCATATAAATTATAGCTCACCTGGATATATTGACTAACATACCTTTCCCTGTAATATAGGCATGATTAAACTATATGATATGACAACTATTTTCTAGGTAGTCCCCGTGTCTCCAATACACATTTCATAGAAAGGTTCCCATTAAGCCCTAATCCTTTTTCTACTCTTAGTTTTAATATCCATCTTAGCTCACTGTTTTCAGTTAGATTTTTAACATTGCCCATCCCAGGTCCAAGGATAGTTTGTTCTAAATCCATAAATTTAAAATTATGGTTCAAATTACTCATTTCATTGTACTTAGTGCACTAACTGAATTGCTATGTCTTATTAATGTGCTCTCTTATACGTTCCTTAAATGTACAGTTTGTTTTCCAAACATAGAAGTGTAAGCAACAGTCACACTGTGCTAGATATATTATATTTCTACTATTACAATTTATTGCATTCTGTAGTGTAGGCAAAACTATCTAATGATGTTTTTATGTTACGCCTTCTAGAAAATGTTTCTGACCAAACTGCCTCAAGCTGTAGTCCCATTGGTAACATCTGTCTAACCATCCACAGCCCCTTTTTCCCATTTTTACATATAGGGTCAGGGTGTCCCTTCAACTGTGACAATCATGTAGAGCCAAGGTTCACACCACTGGGTGGCTAACCCTACAGCGAAGTCCCATTGGTAACATAACAGTAAAAATGTTTTAAACAGTTTTTAACTGTGGATTTAGATTGTTTTTTTTCTTATGTCACAGTCTATAAAGGCAAATAAAACTGTTAGGGAAAGTTAGTGCTTGCCATAAAATCTTCAAAACTAAGCACCCAGGATATTCAAAAATTATATAAATGTTTCAAAAATCTCTCTCTGTACATGAAAATGGTGAAAATCAAAGCACTCTACAAACCACAGTAGCCACTGTGTACTTCTGTTAAGTGCCATCTTGAATCCTTCTGTTTTTGGTTTTGATGGAAAATCCTGGATCTAACATGAGAGGATTTATTCTCCATAACCTGCAAGCTTAAGGAAGGACTTCAGAAGTGTTAGCTGCCAGTAATAAACCCTAGCATGGGCTGCTACCACTGACGGTGTCCCTTTCTGATTCAGAAACAGGCCAGCCACAGAGATTCTAAGTAGTCTGTAGGATCCCCGAGGTGGGCAATCTGCACAGCTATGTAACATGCTAATGATGTATAGGTACATTATGTATGTCTGTGTGAATGGGTAAGTGTGTATGTGTGTGTTTGTGCATATGCACAAATGTCTAAATGTGTGTATGGCAGGTGATGCCACACCTCTAAATTCCCCTAGACTAACATGGTAAAACCTGCAATGTTGGTGGGAGGCACCAGACATCAGGGACTTTAAATATTGCACTAAGTCATGTAAAATGTAATAGTACAAAAGGTTTTGCAACAAGTCTTTTCATAACAATAAGACATCTTTGCGAATAATAGAAACCAGTAACAGTCTTTAACTATCACCCTAAATCACTTACAAAGTTAATAGAACAGCAGGTTTTGCAGCACAAAGTATGTTTTGAACAATATGAAATATGGGGGGGGGGGGGCACTAGACATCAGGAACACTCTTTACATACTACTTTAAGCCACATCAAAAGTTAATAGACAGCATTTCTTCTGTCACAATGCATTTTCTAAACAATAACCACCCTTACCACAAGGTCCTTGGCAAAATATAGCTGATATTATTGACTGACTGTAATCAACCATGATTTATGAGGGGCAGGGAAAAAAACAGGCAACATCAGAGGAGTTCTGTAAACTCAGGGATAGAGTATGCTTTTTATGTATGTGGGCGAGTGACTGAGAGAGGTGTTTGTGCCAGTGCGATGCATAGGCCATCAGAGGTGTTTACCCCAAGAAAGTGCTGATTAGCACTAGCTGTAAGACTGTATGATTCAAAGACATGCAGATTAACTGATAATATGGTACTTCCTCATTGCAGCTAAACATATCTCTGAATAGCATTTTATGTGATCAAGAAAAATTACTTTTTTTAGGTGCAGTGGTTTGTGCATGTGGTGGGGTTTATTCTAAATCACAGCCTAAGTATCACGATGTGCAGTTCATGTCAGCCAATCATATTGGCAGGCAGTGTCAATAAGATCAGGATACACAAGCGTTTGCAGCAAAACAACAACTTTAATATTGTACATAATGGCAGCACAGCAAGAGCAGTGTGATTTAACTCATCGTGAGTGCACTAGCAACTGGCACTACAGCCTCAATTGGATCAATTGTTGTAGGCATTAATCTTAGCAGAAATACATTTTATATGAGGAAAACTTCAAAACAGTCCCTTATATGTCCATATTATTTTGTACCATCACAATATATGGTTGGAAGTTTGACTTTCCGTCTGTTACAAGTCATAGAAATGTTGTCAATGGAACTAGGGCCTGTGGAAAAAAAGCTATTACAGTGGACATCATGTTTTTCTAGATTCACTTCACAGAACAGTTTGAACGGTATCCAGTATAGTCACACTAAGTCTGACAGCACATGGAGTGCCTTCACATGTTGTGAATTTGGAACGTCTGCCATTGTCTTGGTTGTGGTAATGATAACTAACAGAGAACTTGGTTATTCTTGGCTCAAAAAGATGGACTAGATCCTCCAAGATAGAACATTCAGCACAGGGCTCATCTGTGACTACTTGAATCATGCCTCTGATAATATATTACTATGGCACCATTCTCAGCTTGCAGCATGTGTGACCTCAGTTTATCAGTATTTGGCACTGGTACATTAACTATGTTCCACGTCTTATTTTAGGCATATTGGTTGGCATGGTTGGCAAACTGATAGTGGTGGAGTGCAATAGTGTTTGTCATTGAATTTCATGTAAGAAGCTTTACATGATACTTTTGTATTATTGAGTCCTATGGAATAGGTTTTGGCTCATGTTTGGATTTGAGCCTTGGCTTGTTAGTCTTTATTTGCCTTCCAGACATTAGCTGGGATGGGCTTACTCCTGTGGCACTGTGTGTGGAGTATCTCAACATAACATGAAAGTTCTGTGACGATCAGGTTGTGTTACAATCTTTTTGGCTGTTGGGCCTGCTGTTTCAGCGGCTCCATTTCAATGAGGAGAGGATTTGATGTAGTATGAGCAAAACCACAGTCATCAGCAAACTGTTGGAATTCAGTTAACACAAACTGTGTACCATTGTCTGTAATGTGTTCAGTGGGTATTCCATAACTTGTGAATATGGTCTTGAAATTGGCTATTATTTGTTGACTAGTCATAGTTGGCAAATGTAATATCTCTGTCTCACAATAGTAATCATCCACTATTATTAAGTAGCTTTTGCCCTCAAACTCACACAAGGTCAGAGGTTACCTTTTGAAGAACCTCATGGTTAGGATGGCAGTAGTAATGGCTTTCTTCTTTGAGGTGGTTTATGGATAATACAGAATTAACACTTTGATACAAGCTTTGCAATGTCTAGATTAATACTGGGCATCCAAACTAACACTTGGTTCTTTCATAACATTTTGTAAGAGCATGGTGTCCTTTGTGTATTTGCTTTAACACGTTGCCACACTGTGATAAAGTTTCTACTGTTCTGTCTTGTTACAGTTCTAAACCATCATGTTCTGACAGTTGTGATAAGATGGTGTAATACTTGTACATGAAATGTTTGGTCTCTTGGCTGGGCCATCTACCTCATACGTATTAGATAACAGATTGTAACTCCTGCTCATTTTTAGTAGCTTGTTTTAATTTTTCTAATTTCCTTGTAGTCACTGGCCATGTTGTCTTAATGCTCTGTACATAGGTGGCAACATCCTCTTCAGTATCTGGCTACTGGTCACATATAGGCTTTCTGGATAATGCATTAGCCATGATCGCTGTTTCCAATGCACATGGATTGCTGTGTCAATGAATCATCTTGCTCCCATGATTAGTGTTTGAGAATTTGATGGTACCTTGTAAAGATTGTAGGAATTTATTAGTAGAACAATAGCTTGTGGTCAATCTGGAGTTGGAAACTCTCAAGTCCTAACAGGTATTTTGATTTGTGAGTATCTCTGTTCAACACTGGATAGCATTCTGGTGCAATAAACAACAAAAAGTAGCATTTGTTTATCCATTTGAAATAATGCAGTACCTACCGCTTAGCTCCTATAACATCAGCACTCCTTATTGTTGGCTTAGGCACATCATGGTATGCCAACAGTGGAGCACTTTTCAGCATGTCTTTTATTATGATGAAGGTTTGGGCTTGAGAATCTTCATATTACTAATGTGCACCTTTTTTAAACATGTCTGTCAGTGGACATAGCATGGTATGTAGATCTGGCTGCAACTTGCCCAAAAAAGAATCAAGCCTAGGGCTCATCAAAATTCAGTCACATAAGTTGGACTCTAGTTCAGCTGTTGCACTGACCTTGTTAGCATCTGATCTGATCCACTAGTTTGTATACTGTGACCAAAATATTTAATCCCTGTCTTTCTAGGACAGCATTTGTCTTTGTTTAGTTTTAAACCTAATTCCTTCATGGTTAGGAGCACTGCTTCTAACCTCGAATCATGAGTCTCTTTATCTGAACCAAACACCAGTTTCTCATTCATAACAACACCAACATCCTGCCCTTTTAGCAAATCACTCACTCTGCATTCAAAGTATTCTCATTCTAGGTTATACTGAATTGAAATATTTCTTGTTCTGGGGTAATGCTAGATGTCACTCCCTTGAAATAGAACCTTCCTATTGAATGAAGGTTGTCAGTTTTTATCTAGCCTGCTCTAGGGGCATTTGTCAAAACCCAGTTGAATTATATAATATGGACAACACTTTGACAATGACCAGTTTAGGTGCAATGACTTCTAGTACAGCATTTGTCAAGCTTACATTCACTTTGTGTCACATGAAGATGTTTACTTTAACACAGATACTGGTCAACATGGTGTTTTTTTTTTAGCTTGCCCTTCTCCCTGTGTTTTACCTTGCAGACGTTATTTGCCATATTAATGTTTAGATTTTGTATCTTTACTAGCTCAGTCTCTCTGTTGATTTGTATTGCTTTTTCCAAAATCTAATTTGTTTCTAATGGTAACTTTTGAAACTCTTCAACATCAGCCACCCTAGTTACTCTGTCTCTAATATGTCTCTAATCTGTTCATCAAAAGAATTGGACCAAGGCAAGGACACCAGTAAAATCCTCCACTCTTTATTGGCACCACGAATAACAAAATATTGGTAGTTTTTAATGCTCACAGTGAATTGCATGCGTTTTCGTTCGATAACCTCCCAGACTTCATCAGAAAAACAGTACAAAGCAGATGCCCACATTCAAATAGGGATCCACCTTAAATTCAATCAAGTCCCAATTAAAAGTTAAAAAAAATTTACAGCAACAATAAGTATTATGCAACATGAGATTTTACTGGTGTCCTTGCCTTGGGCCAATTCTTTTGGAGATCAGTTTTTATTTTCTGGACTGTATCCTCGTGTTTTTCGGTTACTGGTCTAATCTGTTCATCTTTTGTTTTTCTCATGCCTACAGTTTGCAGCCACCTCGTATAAGTGCCTTACAAAAATTTCTTCAATTACAGCTTTAGCATGGATTCACCTATGAAAGCACTTTTCATGTATAACATTTCTGTTAGGCACAAAATATTCATTGAGCTTACTAATTACTGACTCATAACACTCTGGGCCTCTGAGAATGAAAAAAGTATATTCCTCCACTTCCTCACCCATGGTGTATAACAGGGTGTTTACCTGAATGTACTTGGTTTCTTTATCTAACTTTATTGCTATTCTTATATTTGTGACTTTCAGCTAAGTGCTGGCCAGGCAAATGACTTCATGAGGTTGTATGGCATGCTGGGTTAAACTTATTGTATTAAAATTTTGACTTTTAGGGCTAAGTGCAGAAAATCAGTAAAATGATTAAGTAAAATTATTGAGTCTTAGTAAAAAAAAAAAAAAAGTCTTAATCAAATCTCAGTGGACACTACCTGACTTGCTAGCATGGTTTCACTGGCTAGAATGCCATTTTTGGTTTTATTTTCTGAAGAAGATTCCAGTTCTGACACTGTCTCATGATACTCATGTCTGGTTACCTATTCATGTTGGCAGGCATTGATAATACTGTCAGGATACAGCAGCATTTGCAGTGAAGCAGCGACTTTAATATTGGTACAAAATGTCAGCACATTGTGTCTACATTATGTGAGACAGTACTTATTAGAACAGTTTAGTGCAAGAATTTTGGACAAAGCCAAAAATAATGGGGGGAGGGACAAAGGGACAAAATCAGGAGAAGATTGTAAATACCCCCCCATAATCTTAGAAAGTTGTTAGAACATTAGGTTTTGTGTTGACATGCATTTTATGAAGCATATGAAGTCTGAAACGTAAATATCTGTCATTATTTAGTGACTGCAATCCTCAATGATTTGCCAGAAAACCACAAATTTTATGAGGGGACAGGCCAAAAATATGAGAGAAAAAATCTGGACATTCTGTGAAATTCTGGACAGTTGAGAGCTGTAGCAATATGTAGTCTTCTTAAACAGTAAAGGCCATCATAAATATTCAGTTACATTTCTTATCATCACACAAAGGCTGCAGGCATATGACTGCTTAGCACTCCAAACATTTCCAGGCCATTGTCACTTCAAATCTTTTGTGAAGAAAATGTTGTTTAATGGGCGATTTTTAATATTTCCCCCTTTTTTTTGGTTCTAGGCCACTTTTTGTTCTTCCAAAAAGCAAAGAAAAGTATAATCTCTCTCACCTGCCCTTTCCCCATTCACGTTAGGAGTGCTGATAAAGTTTCAGTTTGATTCTGTGGTGGTGGTAACTGTTATTGTTTCTGTTCCTTCTTTTATAGATTTATAGAGTTTGCAAGGTAGAGTCAGTCCATGGACCATAATCACCTTGCTAATACCCACAATCATAAGGAAACTCCTGCCTCCAGAAGTGCAAAATAAGTCAGGCTCTGGATAACTTTATGGGTCCCATCCAGTCATCAAAGTTTGCCTTAAAGGAAATGAGACTATCATCCTGTTTTATATCTAATGGACAACTATTCTAGAGATGGTGTAAGGGTTTAGTTATAAATCTGTCCCTCCAGTATGTCTTATTTATTTGTTAATACAAATCCAGATCTTTAGTTTGAGTGTTTGTGGAGCCTTTATTTTGTGGCAGTGTTAGCAATATCGGACTTGGTCCTTAGTTATACAGAGTGCAAGAAACAAATCACTACATATGAGTCTAAAATAAGTAGTGTATATGGATACAGCTTTGATCCTGTTTTTGAAACTGAGGGTCTTTATTCTGGTGATCTTTGTAGTTAGGAATCACTGAGGTCTTTTTAGCTGCATGACATGTTTTAATAGCTACTTACTATTTGGGGTATTATTTTCATTACTTGGCCTGATCAGGGTGAAGTAGAGAGGAATGATCACTTCTTTTAACCTTGATAAGATACCTTTAGTTATTAATTGTACTAAATAGAAGGATTTCCTTACTAACATTGCTACATGGTGATAAAAGGATAGGGTGGTATCTACAAATGTGCCAAATTCTCTGGCAGCAGTATCAATCTGGAGTGGGGTGTTGTCTATACTGTAAACTGTTGTTGACATTCTGGTTGGATCAAGTTATTAAGTGTTTTTGTTTGTTGCTATAACAAACTTTTTCAGAACTAAAAAACAAGTACCATATTCACCTTTTATAACAATTATAATTGTGGGATCACATATGCACCAATCACAATAAATACAATGTCAAAGTTAGTTTTAGAAAGTATGCTTTATTGTAATATATGTGTTTTTGAATGTCACATATATTTTTAATATTAATAGATGATATTTAAGTATATTGTTTGACATGAAATGTTGATATGTTTATTGTGATTGGTTAATATGTGGTTACATGATTATTTACTTATGTTTGTTTACTGGATAGTAAACTAATCACACTAGGCCATTTGCAGGCACTGACCAGCTAAAGAAATTATCAAATAGAGAAAACTATAAAGCAATTAAGACAATAAGTGTCACTGTTATAAGAGTATAGCAGAGGGAAGAGATCAATAAAAATACTCAAAGATAGACGTGATAAAAGCAATGTGCAGTATCAAAACAGATCAGGATCTATCGTGCACTATGGCAAATAAACTAAAAATATCAGCACAGGCAGAAAACCTCACAAGATATGCAGATAAATATAAAGGAAAAGTACAAAATAAGCAATTTATTGATGACCCCAAAAAAGTTTTATAGTGAAATGGAAAATAAGGCAAAATGAATTGAAACACCACTAAAAAAAGAAGAAATAGATACATTTTGGAGAAATATCTGTGAATATCCTGTGGAACATAACAAAGATGCTAATGGATAGAAGAAGTTAAAGAAAGAATAAGAAGTTTAAACGTACAGGATATGAAATGGGATGAAGTAACAGCCAGAGAGATTGAAACAAAGTTAAGAAAAGCTCCTAACTGGAAAACCCCAGACCTAGATGCAGTACCTAACATCTGGCTAAAAATATTAACATCTTTACATGAAGATTTCACTGTGAGTTAGATCTATTTATATGCTCATCCCGAACAGACACCAGATGAGTTAACAACAGGATAAACAATGCTCCTACTCAAGAGTGTACCTGCAAGCTACCCTAAAAACTATAAACCAATAACTTGCATTCCGACGACGTATAAACTATACACCAGAATTGATGCTGAGTTTATAGTCATTTAGAAGAAGACTCAGTTATGGCAATAGAACAAAAGGGTAATAAAAGGGAGGTATATTTATTTATTTTACATTTGTTGACCGGGATTGTCTGTCTGAGCTGAAGAGCCCTTTTCAGTGGAGGAAAGCTCCAACATATTATACAATTTTCATTATAAATTAGCATTAAACAGCAATGTTACAGGATTATTGCAAGGCATTTAATAGCAATACAATGTTATCCAGTGTCAATAATCAGAAGTATAGCAAAACAATTTCAATATGTATAAAAAGAAATATGTCAAAAAAGGAAACTAGTCTGGTGGACCCCTGCCATAAACAAACTATACAATAGAAGGAGGAAACTAGTACAGAAAAGAGTAAAATCCCAAGAAGGAAAGACATCCCTGATCAGTATCAGCAAGAAACTATGATCGACCTCATAAAATCATCCAAGGCTAGCTTCGAAAGAAATATTGCCAAGGACTCCAAAGATAACCACAAAGCATTCTTTAGCTATGTCAAGAACCTAAGTGGAAACTCTCAGATCTGCTCTGAGTTAGTGCAGAATGGCACAAAATACACTGAACCAACTGATATTGCCAACATTCTGGCAGACAGGTTTAGTGCAAACTTCACCCCCCTCTCACCACTTAAAGGGCCCATAACCATACCAGAAGAATGTAAAGCCCCAGCAATCACTGACACACACGTTAAAATAGCCTTATCCAAAGCCAAAAACACAGCTTCAATGGGACCGGACGGTGTTCCAGGCTGTGTCTTACACAAACTCCAAAATGAACTAACCCCTCACCTAAACACACTCTTCAAACTCAGCCTCTGTACAGGCTACGTACCCATAGAGTGGTTCACAGCAACAGTTATCCCGCTCTACAAAGGACCCCGGGAACTATCACCCTATAAGCCTGACTAGCCTGGTCTGTAAGGCTATGGAGCGCATCATCATGGAACTCATTAACAGAGACATTGGGAACCTCCAAACATTGGACCCTACCCAGTTTGGCTTTGTTAAGGGCAGATCACAACTCCTAAACCTGGTGGACTTCTTTGAGACAGTTACCAAGGCTTTAGACAAGGGAAAGGAGGTCCACACAGCCTACCTAGACCCCACAAAGGCTTTTGACACCATTCCTTATTCTGGTATTATAGACAAGCTCACAAGCCTGATCATAAACCCCTACATCATGAGATGGGTTGCCAATTGGCTCATGGATAGAACCCACACAGTGAGAGTTGCAGACTCTAGGTCCGACTCTAAACTGGTTACAAGTGGAGGCCCCCAGGGCTCAGTCCTAGGACCCCTCTTGTTCAGTATATACTTCTCAGAGGTCCAGGCAAGCACAGGAGGACTATGGCTGACCAAGTTCCCAGACGACTGCAAACTGGGGGCTATAACTGACTCTCCGGCTGATACAGACATCCTCCAGAAGGGTCTCACTGAGACAGATACCTGGTGTCACAACCATGGCCTCAAGCTAAATGACAAAAAGTGCATAGTCATCCCCTTTGGAAAAAAACAAAGTACCCGCAAACTACCACATACGTGGTAGTCCCCTAAATACAGAAAATGTAATAAGGGATCTGGGGACCCAAGTAGAAAGTAATCTCTCCTTTTATAACCATATTGCCAAGGTGGTTAGAAAATCCTTCTATGTGGCCCATCAAATCACAAAAGGGTTTGCATCTAGAATAAAAGAGGTTATTGTGCCCCTCTACTCATCACTAATCAGACCCAACATAGAGTACAACGCCCCATTTAGGATGTACCTTACAAGACACCTGCAACAGCTGGAAAGACCACAGACGTACCTCACCAAGAGGATTACTGGTCTCAAACAGATGCCCTATGCAGCCTGACTGAAGAAACTCTAGCTGTACTCGGTTGCATAAGGCTTACTCAGTGGTGATCTCTGCCTGACCTACAAGGCCATGTCCAACCCAGAATTGATGGACATGCTCCACCTAAAAAAAAAAAACAAATCCCCGAGAGCCACATGCTGTAGGGCTCTAAACCTCACAACAATAATAAATAGGACATGCTGGAGGGATAGATTCCTGTCCCAGATACTCCCCATGCTTTGAAACAGGATTCCAGTCTACATTAGGCAGAGCCCCTCACTAACACTGTTTAAGAGAAAGAGAAACCTTGACGAGTGGATGGGAAACAGACAATTTACCCTGGGGATCACTGCAGTGGCACAGGGAATTAATGGCTCTGCTGGAGAGAGGCACAGGGAACTAATCTAAGGGGTCAGCAAAAGCCAACACATTCTGGCTAGGCTTACAGATGCCCTCGGGCAGATAGCCTAGTACTTACCTATGAACCTATTAAGATGAATATAGTTTTTGGGATAAGTAGTTACAAAAACCCAGTTTTATCATAATGTAGTTGTATGAAGGCAAGACAATTACAATAGAATGTTTCTCTGAGGCGATTTGCTTAATATATTTTAGAAGACAGCAGAAAGAGTAGTCAAGGAAAATTAGAGAGAGCTAGTGAGAAGAGTGAGTTAAGGGCAGAAAGCAGATTAAGGTATGAGAAGAAGGGGATGTTTAAGGAGGGAGAGTGCAGTGGCAAGACCAGTGACTTTTAAAGTGTTCTTTGGTGGCTGACTTAAATTGTTTAGGATGTATAAGTGTCCTGATTTCTAGTGGGAGCCTATTCATATGGAACAAATGATCATTTGTTGTTAAATCAAGTTATAATGGAGAGTTGCAAAAAGGGGAAGAATCTAGGTATGGCATGGATGGACTACAAAAAAGGATATGACAGCATCCCACATTCATGGATAAAAGAGTGCTTAAAATTGTATAAGATACACCCTACACTGATCGACTATTTTATTTTATTTTACATTTGTTTACCGGGCTAGTCTAACTGGATACATGTCCATTTTCAGTAGAGGCCCGGGGAGATAAGCTCCTAGGTAAGACAATGAATTTAACACAATTCTATCTACGGATATAGAAGACAAATAAATTCTATTTACAGTGCCAATTACAGGTTATCATAGTAAAAAATTAACAATGTAGAATACAGGCATAACAAAGGATGCAGTTAAATCCCAAAATTTACAGTGTAGAATACAGTCATAGCAAAAGAAAGTAATATAGATTAGGTGTTCTAGAGATAGTTAGTAGAACTAGTTTTATAAGGAAGAAGTTTCTTTAGATAAGTAGATGGGATGGGAAGATCAGAGTATTTAGTGACTCTTGAGCTAGTCAGTTTTAGAGCATGGGCATAACCAGTGAGTTTTGAGATGCACTTTCAGATTGTTTTTGAAACGGGAAAGTGAAGGAAGTGTGGAGAGTTCATTTGGTAGGAGATTCCAGGCTTTTCCAACTATATTAGAAAAAAGTGAGTCACCAGCCTTGTTGTTTGTTTTAGTAGTATGTGCTAGAAGTATCTGAGAAGACCTTAAGGAATCTAGGCTTTTATAGGGAGTGATTAGTGTGGAAAGAATAGGTGTTTTGGAAGGTGTGTAAAGGGTTTTGTGAGCTATAGTTAGTTGATGGTATTTAATTAGATTTTGTAGTTCAAGCCATCCTAGCTGTTTTAAATTAAGGCAGTGATGGGTTCTAAATGGGTTACCTGTTGCAAATCTGGCAATGTTATTGTAGGACATTTCCAGTTTGCTGAGATTATTTTTAGATAGCTTAGTAAAAATAGGTGAGGCATATAGAAGAGGAGAGATTAGATGAGTGTGTGCTATTGTGGTTCGAGCTGAAGGCAGGAGAAATGATTTTATCCTATATAGAGAGCCTAGCTTTTTGTTGACAGTTTTTATAGTATTGTTTATATGGATATCAAAGTTTAGATTATTGTCAATGGTGACTCCTAATAGTTTGGTGGTAGGTTCAGGGGATATAATAGTTTTATTGGTAGAGTAAACTGAGAAATCCAATGGGGGGGATTTTCTAGTAGGAGAGAAAAGGAGGAGTTTAGTCTTTTTGGGGTTTAAGAGAAGGCATCTATGTGTGAACCATTGCTCAACTGTGTTAAAGACTTGTTGGGTAAGGTAGAGAAGTTCAGAAAAGGAGGGGGTTGAGCATATCAGTGTAGAGTCATCTGCATATTGTATGCATGTGGCTTGGGGGATGGCAAGGTGAAGGTCATTGATGAAAATGGAAAAAAATAGAGGTCCAAGGATGGATCCTTGGGGGACACCAAGGTTGACTGGCAAGTGAGTAGAGAGAGACTTGTGCCATAGTACGGCCTGTTGTCTTTTGTCAAGGTAAGACTGGAACCACTTTATGGATGATGTATCAAGTGACAGGGATTTTAGTATTGTGATGAGAATTTGGTGATTTACCATGTCAAAAGCTTTAGACAGGTCAATAAATAGGGCAGAAGAGAGTTTGTTTAGATTGCGGTGTTTGTTGATACTATCTGTGAAGGAAAGAAGGGCAGTAGTGGTGCTATGAGAAGGTCTAAAACCATGCTGACAGTTGGCTAGTAAATTATTTTGTGTTAGATGGTGAAGTAGTTGTCTGTGAATGCATTTTTCCATGATCTTTGCCAGAGGTGAGAGGAGGGCAATGGGACGATAGTTGGAGAGTTCAGTGGATTTCCCACCTTTGTGGAGCGGGATAATATGGGAAATTTTCCATAAAGTAGGGATATAACTTTCGGTAATAGTTCTATTGATCAGGATAGATATTGGATAGGCAATAGCTTTAGCGGCTAGTTGTAGAAATTCAGCAGGTAGTTGGTCTGCTGAGGGAGAGCATGGTTTCAATTTCTGAAGAAGGGTTAGTATATATGATGTTGGGATGGGTTGAAAGTGAAAAGAAGGGTGAGAGGTTGCTTTATTAGTAGGTAAAGTAAAGTTGTTAGGTAAGAGCTGACTAGCTAGTGTTTGCATAGTGTCAGTGAAAAAGGTATTAAAATCATTGGCTATATTTATTGGTGTTTTGTGTTCAGTGTTTTGAGGGTTAGGAGTGGTGGATTGACCTGGATACATTACAGTGACCATGAAACAGTGGCAAACCACTTTGCAGTTAAGCCACGATAAAGGACAAACTATTATTCCAGGGATAAAAATTCAAAAGGGGATATTCTGTGGTTACTCTGTCACCACTGCTCTTTTGTCTTGTTCTGAACCCATTAAGTTGTCTACTTAACAGATTAGGTAATGGCTATAATTTGGCTCCCAGAAAACATAGTGTAAAGTCTTCTCATCTTCTTTTTGTAGATGATTTAAAACTGTATAGTTCATCAGATGAGGAATTGAAAGCACAACTGCAAGTAATGAAATCTTTTTCAGGTGATATAACTTAAGAATGTCATTTAGCCTTGATAAATGTGCAAAAGCAACCTTTAAAGCAGGAAAGCTGCAGCACCAAGAAAACATGTTTTGGGACAGGAATGTGATACAAAAGAACTTGAGCAAGTGGTTGTGTATAAATATTGGATCAACAATAAAACATGAACAAATGAGAATAAAACTTAGTAAGGAATATTTTAGAAGACTTAAATTAATACTGAAAACAGCATTGACACCTAGGAACAAAGTTCAAACTATAAACCAATTTGCTCTTCCTGTCTTAACTTACAGTTTTAGAAGTCCAAAAGGTGTTAGGTTGGACAGGAAAACAAGAAGGGTGCTTCATGCTCATCAGCTGATTTAGAAAAAACAGTGCATACCAAGACTATATACTCCCCATTCCTAGGGAGATATGGGCCTACACAAAATTGATTGTATGTATAGATCTGCAATCATGGGACTGCATACATATCTGCTGACCTCACAAGACCCAAACATAGTGAAAATTTTAGAATACAAGGAGAATAACTCTAAGATGACTTCCCTATGTAGTGTATGATTAGCAGAATCATATCGGCATCAAGCGAGCATGGAAATCAAACCAGAAGTGGATAAAAATCAGATAGCAACTGAATGTGCCAAAAGAACAAAAGAAAGAGTATAAGGTGAATGATGAGATGAGAAGGCAAGAAATGTGGAAAATGCATAAATATAGCTGCAAGTATAGAAAACTTGTGGAACAACCTCATGTTGATCAGGATCGTGCACAGGAATGGTTAAGAAGTGAATTTAAACCAAAAGATGAAAGGTTAATATTGGCAGCCCAAGATAGTGGACTGTATACATGTTCATTTACAAAGTCCATTGAACATGTGGGAGACACAGACAAATGTAGGTTTTGTAAAACAGAATTGGAAACAGTTGCACATCTTGTTACTGGTTGTGATACACTAATGGCAGAAGGACGGTATACTGAAAGACTTAATAATGTGGCAAGACTGTTGCATTGGGGTTTGTGCAAACATAAAATTGAAGTAGCTAAAAACACTGGATGGAGTGAAAGGGGAGAGAGGAGGTGGTCAGTAAAATCAAAAGCTTTGATACGGTCAGTAAAGAATATATCTGAAAGGTTTCCTTTATCCATGTTGAAAAGGATCTCATCTGTAAGTGACCATAGTGGTATCATTGTGCTCTGTTCAGCCCAGAATCCATGCTGTTTAAGAATGAGGAGATGATACTGTTGGATGTAAGTGGATAGTTAGTTGTAGATTAGCTTTTGAAGTATTTTCCCAAGTGTAAGGAAGATGGATATAGGGAGGACGTGGGAGGCATTCTCTGGATGGGGCTGTTTAGGAAGGGATTTAACACAATCAGTACTTCATATGTTTATCATTGTGGTTTGAGTTAAGCAGAGGTTATAAATATGGGGAAAAGTTGGGGTAAGGAAGTCTTTGCAGAGTGAGGTGAAGCAGGGGAGAAGGTTGTCTGTACCAGTGGGTGCATCCAGGGGTATGTTTTCTAGGAGGGGCTCAAGGTCTTTGTATGTGGTTTTCTTACAATAGAAGAAGGGGATAAAATGTGGGGGACAGTGTGAGTTGGATGAAAGATAGCGTCTGTGTTACTAGAGATGTAGCTGAATTGCCTGAGTAAGTCAGAGGTTGAAAGTTGTCCTTGAATAGGCTGGATGGTGACAGTGAAAGAGGTGGGATCTGCAGATTTCTAGCTTGTGAGAAGATTTACTTCCTGCCAGAAGTGTTTCAAATTACTAATCAGAGCAAGTTGTTTGTATATGAAATAGGTTTGTACCTGTGTATATCTTGCTTAGCTAGGTTATGTAGAGGAAGAAAAGCAGCTTGATTTTCTGGTGAGGGGTATCATCACCATGAAGACAGACCATGCCTTGTCTTTAGGTTTGAATGGAACTTTCAGTTCAATGGTTGGCCTTGTTTTTTTGTTATGTTTGAAAAGGTGTTGTGTAAGAGGGAAGTGTTTGTCTTGAACTTGGAGGATATGTATAAGATCTGTTGGCAGCTGAGCTGGAGTTCTGTACGTGGCTAATATGAAGCCAGTCAATAGTTGCTAGTTGTTTTTAGTATTGGTGGTGGATCTGGGTCTGAAGGTAACTATTTTGGGGGGCAATTTTTGGTGGCTGGTAGATAATGGGAGTGGAAAAACAGATATTTTGGAGATAATGGTAGTACAGTTAGTGATTAGCAGATCCAGGAGAGAGTGTTTGTTGGTTAGGAGACTTGGAAGTGTAATGTCATTAACTGTATAATGGTGATAATAACTAGGAAATCACAAATGTAATGTATTAGGGGACCTAAGCAATTTAGATTAAAATCACTTAGAATAACAATATTTTTATAGTTGTGGAAAGCTGGGGTGGTAGCAAGAATAAGGGATTTCATTTTATAAGAATAAGAGATTTAAATTTGTTACTTGAGGCTAAAGGAGGAATGTAAGTGATTTTCATTAATTGTTATAAAAGTGTGTATGGCATTTAGTTTTTAGTTCTGAAGAACTTCAGTAACAGATGAAAGTGCTTAACTGAATAAATTGATCTGGCTGAATTCATGGTGGTGTTCCCTTATTATTACTATTTTTTTATTCTGCTCTCTGGTGTTTCCTTATAGTGATATTGTGTGTTGGTGTGGAAATGTGTTTACCATAGGTGAATGAGAGTGGAAAAACAGATATTTTGGCGATAATGGTATGGCACTTAAGCCCATTTCCAATACAACATTGATATGTATAGTTTAGCCATTGCTTTGGTAAATATTATCGGATGTTGAATGACAGCACCCAGCATGTAGTCATGGCAAATTTAGCTCGCCATTTGTCTGGGTGGTGGTGCTGCGGTAGCGTTGACGCCTCACAGTAAGACGCTGTCCGGTTCGATTCTCAGCTAGAGCGTCTTCTGCATGGAGATATGCATGAATGGGCATACCTTCGTTGAAGGTTGTGCATCAGGGCTAATAACTCGGCACATAAAAATCAACTAGCAATCATTAGCGGACCAGAGTTCTGCTGTGGCGACCCCTAACTGGGAAAGGCCGAAAGACACAAACAAATTTGTCTGGGTTAAGGGTTTGGAGATCTATGAAATGTAAGCTAAACAGAACGAGTACCAGTACTGAACCCTGAGGAATACTGCTAGTCTTTGTTTTCTGTGAAAAAGTTACAAGCTTTCAGAAGTCATGCAGCTGAAACACTGGTATGCCCTTTCTGGGTCATTTCACATGCTGACCTGATATCCTGTGGAGAACAAGCTGTAGTGTCTGATTTGTCTGGCTTAACATCAACTTGAATTTTCTGTAAGTAAACTGTTTTTGTTTTTTTATCTGTGACAGTATTGTTAAAAATGGAGGTCATAGCATTTACAGTCCACCTTGGTGGGGCTTGGCTATGCTGTTAAAGCTCTTGGATCTGTTTTTTTTTTTTTTTTTGGTTTGTACAGATCTGTTTTACAGATATATTGCTATCCTGGTCTTTGTTTAATTAAGTCTATATATCAATATCCAAATCATTTTCTTGGCTATTCTGGCTTACATGCTGACCTGATACATTGTGGGCAACATGCCAAACTGTCTGATTTGTCCGACTTTTTACATCAGCTTGAATTTTCCTCAACCCTCACACCCTTTGGCTGTTGTTTTAAAAGACAGTGTCTCAGGCTTTTGCTCCTTATAGCAATCTGACTACCAAAGTTCTTCTCTCCCAGTTTGATTGCTAGTCAGTTGTCTAAGCTGATTAAATACTTTCCCCACCCTTTGTTTTGCTTAGATCCATCTTACTGTGAGTTCACTCAGCAAGCAAGTATTTTTTCTGAGCTAACATTCTCTTCTGCAAATTGTTGTTTTCACAAAACTCCCATCTGCTTAACATCCTTGCCACACTCTGACAGGGTTCTGAATAAGTCATGTGCCATCCTTTGCAGATAAAAGATTTATCTTACTGTTTTGCACTTCATTTAACTGCTTTATCTGTCCCTGATACTATCAAGTACCCCTGATAGTATACCGTTTGCTGATTGAGGAGAGCTGCACTTATGAGAAGCTTTACTGGCAGTGTTACTATGTAAGTTGCTACTTTGTATTTTCGTTGGTATTTAACTGTTGTATTCCTGCAATTTTAGCCCTGCTAAAGGGATTCTACGCAGTTTCCTATGTTTTAAGTGCCTGTATAAATTTGGCATGTTTGAGAGGGTATTGGCTGATTCCCACAGAGCGTAGCAGCCCTTGGTGCCCGTCCTCACCTGTGCCTCTGAAGTTATTTCCTTGTATCATGTGACATCCAGGCACAGCTAAGTAATTGTATTTAAAAATTGCAGTTCCAGAAGCTATTTTAGTGATCAACTACCAATTTCTTGTTTTATTTATGCATTTGTATCTGTGTCTAAAGCTGAAATTACTGCATTTGCTCAAACTGTCTTGCTACTGGTCTGATTGACTTGAAACCACCTTGTCTATATTATTTGTTAAAGTTGTTTTGTGGTAGCATACACTCTCAAACAATCTTTCTTGTGTTTTACATGAGGAGGACTGGGATATTTATCTAGTGGCACAGACATTAACCTATAAAACTTTTACTAGTACTGTAACCTGCAGTTTAGTGATGCATTGCACAAAGTTATGCTCAGAGCAGTTAGCTTGCATATCAGATAGCACTAATATGCCATATCCTAGCACTATTCAACTCTAGTCCATAAATTCAGAGTCCACCCTGGATTCAAGATACACACAACTCAGATACAGATAAAGACGCACACACCTCAAGGCTGCCAAAACAGTATGACGCACAGGATACACTCCAGGTGCAGTTAACCATTGACAAGACCCCTATTCAAATCATAGCCAGCTACAGGCCCCAGATTTCACTCAAAATGCCCACTCCACCTATCTGGACCTCTTTGAATTTATCAAGATTCAACCCTTTACCCTGATTCTGGGCAACTTTAACTATCCAACCATAAATTGGAAAAAATATTCATGCCAGAACACAAATGGCCAGACATTCCACGATTTTATCAGTGCAAACGCCTTGGAACAGCTAGTTGGTAGCCCCACAAGAGGTGATAATATATTGGACTTGGTATTAACCAACATGAGTAACCACTGCAGCACACCTACAATATCATCCTCCCTGGTAAGATCTGACCATAAAGCTGTCACTTTTGAAGTCAGCATCTCCCCTGACCCCCCTCTAGCTAGGGTAAAAAAAAAAACTTCTTCAAAGTTGATTACAACCTCCTGAGGGATGGTATAAACAACTTCACAGCCCCTTCCCCCTCTGTAGGAACTGGCACCAATGTCCAAATGTACACCAAGGTACTATACGAGCACTTGTATAGATGCATGGAATCAGGAATACCTGACAGGACAAAATCATCCTCTGCAAGGAAGAGTAAACCTGTCTGGTGGACATTTGCAGTAAATAAACCATATAACAAAAGTAAAAAAATGCTTTCCAGGACCAAGAAGGAGCAGGTGCCCAATTGGAAGCAATCTGTCCTTAGCTTGAACAAGCAAATAAAAGCACTAGTGAAATCCTCTAAAGCCAACTTCGAGTCCAAATTGGCCACATCTACTAGAGGCAATCATAAGGCCTTCTTCACATATGCCTGCAATCTCAAAGGAAGTACCCAGATCTGTTCAGAAGTGGTGGTCAAGGACACCACATACACAAATGCTGTAGATAAATATAGCCAACCTACTGGCTGACAGATCCAGAGAAAACTTCACTCTTCTGTCCCCCTCATCAGTAAATCTGGACAACCCCAGTACCTGCCCCCTTCCCCTTATCTCTAGGGAACAGGTCATCACTGCCATCTCAAAGGTAAAAAATACAGTTTCCATAAGACCCGATAAAATCCCAGGCTACATCCTACATGAACTCAGGCGTGAACTTGCAGCACCATTAGGCACCTATTCAACCAAAGCCTGTGCACTGGCTTTGTCCCGGCTGAGTGGAGGTCAGCCAGTGTTATCCTTTTACACAAAGGTAGAGCATCCACCGATCTGGGAACTTATAGAACCATCAGCCTAACTACCCTGATCTGCAAGGCCATGGAACAGATTATCATGGACCTCATTAATAGTGACATTGGCAACCTCCAAACACTCGGCCCCACACAGTTTGGCTTTGTCAAGGGGTGGTCATGTCTGTTAAATCTGGTCAACTACTTTGAGATGGTCACCAAAGCCATGGACGGGAGAGGAAGATGGTGCACACCCCCTACTTTGAACTGGCCAAAGCTTTTGACATTATTCCCCATTCGGGCATGATAGATAAACTCTCTCCACTAGGCATCAATCCATATGTTATCAGATGGGTAGCAAACTGGCTCACTAATAGAACCCTTCTTCTTCTTCTTTCGGCTTTTCCCGGTTAGGGGTCACCACAGCGGAACACCTGTCCGCTCATGATTGGCAGTGGAGTTTTACAGTGTCGAGTTGCCAGCCTGGCGCCCAACCTTCCACAGAAGGCACACACACACACTCACACCTAGGGCCAATTTAGAGTGTCCAATCCACCTACAGCATGTCTTTGGGATGTGGGAGGAAACTGGAGCACCCAGAGGAAACCCACACGACCACAGGGAGGACATGCAGACTCCACACAGAAGGTACCCCAGCCAAGGATTGAACCGGAGAACCTCTTTCTGTGAGGTGGCAATGCTAACCACTACACCACCATGGCTGCCTGCTCACTGATAGAACCCACCTAATCAAAATAGTGGAAGCCACCTCAAGCAGTAGACCTGTAATGAGTGGCATACCCCAGGGTTCGGTCTTGGGGCCTCTGTTATTTGGGATATACTTCTCTGAGGTGCAGCCCAAAATCAGTGGGGTATGGCTGACCAAGTTTGCAGATGACTGCAAGCTGGGCGCTGTCATCAATTCCTCAAGTGATGTGGACGTCCTCCAAGAGGGTCTCACGCAAACAAATGATTGGTGCCAGAAACATGACCTCAAGCTGAATGCCAAAAAATGCATCATTATCCCCTTTGGGGAGAGTGCTGTCCCCACATATTATCACATAAATAACAATGTCCTAAGCACATAATCAGTTGTGAGGGATTTGGGTACCCAGGTTGATAGCAACCTAACTTTTGACCACCATGTTGCTTCTGTTGTATGGAAAGCTTTCTACATGGCCCACCTCATAATTAAGGGTATCGCATCCAGGGACAAGGAGATCATAACATCCCTGTATTCTTTCCTCATAAGGCCAATTATTGAGTACAATGCCCCCTTCGGCATGTATCTCACAAAACACATGCTGCAGCTGGAGAGACCACAGAGTTATCTCACCAGGAGAATCCAGGTCCTCAAATGTTTACCCTACACAGATAGGCTAAAAGCCCTGTCTCTTTACTCAGTTTCATACAGACTCCTTAGAAGTGACCTCTGTCTGGCATACAAAGCAATCTCAGACCCCACCTTGATGGGACTGCTGCATATTCACAAGTCAAACACCACATGAGTTACCTGCACACGTGACATCAACCTGGTCTGTGACATCAATACGACTTGTTGGCAGGACAGATTTATGTCCCAGAGTCTCTCCCATCTGTGGAATAGACTCCCTCTTCATGTCAAGCAGAGTACCTCATTATCCCTTTTTAAGCACAACCTGGATAACTGGATGGTAAACAGAAAATGCACCCCTGGGATTCCACCTGTTTCCCTGCTGGATGGGCTTTGGGGGCTGACTTGTCTAAACATGGGCTAAACTCATGGCTAGATTTATAAGGGCCTAGGGCCAATAGCCCAGTAACTTCCTATGATCCTAAGACTTCTGTAAAACACAGTCCTCAAACCCTAATAGACCACCCTAATAAAAGCCTGGACAATATGGATATGCAGTATTCAAATGTCTCGGTAGCCAGCTTGGTAGATATGGGCATCCTGAGATAATGTAGCAATTGTTTCATGTTCATTGACAACCTTTTAAATGAAAATGTCACCTTAGAACTCAAAAAACATATTTTTTCATTGTATATTTGTTTTCTGAGCTACGTTAATGCTTCAAAATCATTCCAAGTGCTTCTTTTGCAATTGTAATGTGTTTACCACAATATAATGGATGATGGGACCTGCCTTTGTAACATGATATAGATTTCTTGCTTTCATTCCTTCTTTCCAGAATACATTTTAAGTCTTCTTTATATGAGTCATGCTAGACTTAAGAAACTAGTGATGTTTTCTCATGCCATTAAGATAGAATGGCAGGACTGTGACGCACTGTCATCTAATGCACTTTCTATAACAGAGCTACTTCTATGCTTCCCTGACTGAGCTCATTTATGTGTCTGCCAGAGCCTGTTCTATGCTATAAATAGCTGTTAGCTACTTCCAGAAAAATAAAGTAAGTAGATAGCAAGCTTTTGTAAAGGGATTATTTTGTAGTTCTAAAATAATTGACAGATCTTCCCCACACTCTCATGCTGAGGTGCGAAAACTCTCACTGCAGTAATTGATCCTTGCTGTATCATGCAGTACTCAAAAGGACTCCAAAGTGAGTCTGTCTACTACTTCCTAATGCCTTCAGTGGGAAATGTTCTCTCTCTCATGAATGAAATGGAATTAGAATGTGATTTACTAATTAAATCATTTTTCATGTTCACCCCATTTTTTCTGTTTCTTATCTATTTATACTTTGGTAACCAGGAAAATGAACTGGTCCCAGGAACATTTTCAGCACTGACTCGGGCAACATTGGCAAAGATAATAAGAAGTAATAAATGCACCTAGCAAAAAATACTGAAATAAAGAAATTGGCTATGTGTTGCATATGCAGTCTTTGTCAGTGAATAAGTAAAACATTAAATATTTACTAGAATGTATACATTAATAATGCTTAACTCTACTGTGTTAACTTTATTATAAATAATGAATCGTATGCACCCATGTTGCACAACTCACAGTGCTGTAAGATGTTACTGTTCTCTTAATGACTGGGAATCAGCAATTAAATGTTTTATGGCTTCACAAAACAAAAGGGCAGGGGGATAATTATATTTGTATCACTTTTGTTGTTCCAATATAGTATACATATTATACATATTAACCTACAAATTTTGGAATGGAACAGCCATAGCAGTAATGCCTAATAACTGGCATGGTGAAAAAGATTTGGGACATGTAGAAAGTAGGAGAAAGGAAGTTGATTAGCCTAACAACAATTAAATAATACACACATGGATGCATATGCCCTGTCTGTATGTGTATATATTTGTGTGCATCTGTATACATTTGTGTTATGTACACACACACACACACACACACACACACACATCAGTGCATGTCTGACTACTTACAAAGATACCTATTACATATTTCTGTCTAGATGTATTCACACTGTACTGCATCCCGCATATGGTATTATACATGCTACACATATTTTTATATATGCACACACACACACACAAATATGAGTCCTAGTTGAATCACCAAAATTATGTTTAATTGAACTCCACATAACCAGATACCAGTCTGCTGAAATAACAATATGCCAAACACTGACTTTGCCAAACCACAACACATTGAAAACATACCCAGTTGAAAACTAAGCACCAAAAACAAACATTTTCTAATGTTTTTGCAGAGGGGCACCCCCACCCCCTGTAAATTATATATACCAACTCCGAGATCTCACTACAGTGACAACAAGGGTGGATTTCCCAATCTTAACTGTAGTGCGGTCTCCATGTAACTTCTACAATTTTGTGAAAAACATTTGCTATATACTCAGCATTTCAATGAAATGAACTTTGGCAAAGTCAGTGTTCGGCATATTGTTCTTTTGGCAGACTGGTCTCAGTAATGTGGAGTTTGATTAAATGTAATTTCGGTGATTCAACTAGGAACCATTTGTGTGTGTATGTGTGTATATATATATATATATATATATATATATATATATATATATATATGCGTGTGTGTGTGTGTTTATGTGTAGACACACACACAGTTACACAAAATTTCCATTTTGATTTGTTTTTATTTAAAGGATGTGAAGTACACACACAGGCATATAATCTATTTCTTCTTTACACACACAGGCATATAATCTATTTCTCCTTTACACACACACACACACACACACATGTGTTTTTGTATATACATGTAAGATGTGTGCTACACACGTAATATATATATATATATATATATATATATATATATATATATGTGTGTGTGTGTGTATATGTATAACTATATCATATATATATATATATATATATATATATATATATATGTGTGTGTGTGTGTGTGTGTGTGTGTATATATATATATATATATATATATATATATATATATATATATATATATATATATATATATATATATATACACACACACACACACACACACAGTCAGACATGTACATTTAAACACAGGTAAGTACTTCTGATTTCCTTTTCTTAATGTTTTTAATTCAATGGCACATAGTAAATGCATGTTAAAGAAAATTCAACTGCATGTTATGGTTGTCATTAATGGTCATATTTCCTTTGTGGACTAGAAAATGCTTATACATTCTAACACTGTGAAGACTGACTCAGTCAGTGGGAACCTCTTACCATGGATCTCTGTGTTCCATATATGCATCCTCCTCTGGAAAAATGTCACAGAAAGCATAAAATACCTTTTTTATGAACAATATCAGTGCATCTAGTTGATAGGGTTGCCACCTGTCTCTCTCTCTGTTGTTCTGTCGTGTGTGTGTGTGTTTGTTTGTGGGGGGGGGGGGCTTGAAAATAGTAAATGTGTTGATACTTTACAAGAGAAAAAATCTGACTTTTCTGTAAATGTCATAGAAATCTTTGATAAACATTTAAATTATCTTGCCATATACACTATTATGAATAACCTTTAAAGCTTAGCATTTCAATACTGTGATGCTGCTTATGTAAATTTGTCATAAGAGGTGACAACTGCCTTTAAACCCCTAACTGAGCTAATTGATTTGTTTTGCTATGAGAAGGGAGTGTTAAGTTCTCCTCCTCACTGCAATAAAACAGTGGAAAACAGTTCCACATCTTTCTTTTTTATATTAGTTGCTGTGCTGCTAACATTAGCAGGATTAATTTCCCATCTAAGACAGACACTAGTACCTGACAGGGTGAACTACAGATTTATCTGTGTTGATTGTATGTCATGGAGGAAGAGACAAATTCCTCTGCAAAGTATGTAAGAAGTTAAGCTTAAAAAGTAGGTGGGCTTTCCCTTTTTTTTTGATTCCCAGGCAAGGAAATGAATGTTTTAAAAAGTACAAACAAGTTTCTGGTACCTACACAGTACTGAACCATATTTTAGGGAGAAAGAAAACATGAGGACTGAGTTAAATGGTAGGAGGGGTTGGAGTTTTCCTATAAACCTTAAAGAAACCAACACAGTATGTGAGAGGTGTACATACAATTTCCTTGGAGACAAAAATCTTGCATACAAACAAGGCTGTCAAGAACATACACACTGCATCCATCACACACAGTGTTCACACACACAGGCCATCTTATGCTGAGGCACTAAAAACAATCTCCCAAAACCTCAAAAGCCTCCTAAGCCTGTAAACAACAATGTCTTCCTCAGCAGTCTCTAAGGCATACACCAAAAGTAACATCAAATGCCACACATAAGCCAACATGCAATGAGGCCCTGAAAACAAAGCCATAAGGCAAGCAAACAATTTACCTAGGACTCTTGTCATAGAAGTCATTGTCATTTTACAACACACAGATGCTCTATCTACCACACTGGACAAGGAAAAGATTATGGTCAGTTGCTTATCTGGAGTGAGGATCTACCAAGTTATAGACACACTCAAGATATTGCACCAAGATATAGCCAATGTTTGTGTAAATGACCTGAGACATACCTCTCTGGATTATATGAAGAGAGACATTATGGACCTCTCTGAATATGTGTATCATAGGTTCATAGGAGATTACTAGGCTAATGGGTTAAGAGCCCTTACAAGCTTAGCCAGTATATCCTGATTTTACCCATTATATGGCCCCTAAGGCCATGAGGATGGCATGGGTTTGTGCCTATACCTTGAGTATGTTACAGATTTCCCCTATCCATAAGGGGTACAGGCACTATTCTAGGGATGAATTTGTGATTCCTCATCCATTGATCCAAATTACCATTTGAACAGGGCCAGGGAAGGGCTGTGCTTGAGGTGAATAGGAAGCCTGTTCCAAAGAAGGGATGATCTCTGAGACACATAACTGTCTCTTCAGCATGTTTTGTTTAAGTCAGTGACTATGTTTAGATCCCTAGATAGGGTGACCCTCTGCTGTTTGACTTGCAGGTGAGTAGCAGCTCCATCAGGGCTGGATTTGTGAGTGTCTTGTAAGTCAGGCATAGGTCACTCCTTAATGGTCAGTATGAGACAGAGTAAAGGGATAGGGCTTTTAGTCTATCCAAATAGGACATGTTGTTTTCACCCTGTATTTTCTTTGTGAGGAACATCTGAAGTTGCTCCTGCTGCTGTAGGTACCTAGTCAAGTACATGCCAAATGGCTCATTGTACTCGATTATTGTTCTAATGAGGGATGATTACAGTAGGACTATATTTTCATTGGATCTGCATGCCATACCTTTACTTATAAGTTTTGCCACATAGAAGGACTTCCTCACCACTGTGGAAATATGGCTTTCAAAAGTTCTGGCTACTATCTATCTTTGTACGTAGATCTTTCACCTCTGAGTCTATTCTTAGGGGTGAGCTATTGATGTTATTTGCAGGGGTATTTGACTTCCCAAAGGGTATGATGAATTTTTTGTATTTAGTTTTAGGCTGTGGTTCTGGCACCAATCATTTCTCTGATCTCAGACAGGGTATGTGCCTTGCATTGAGCAGCATTCTACCTTCACCAAGGATGATGCCACAGTATGAACAAAAAATGATTGACTTTAACAATTGGCTTAGCTTCTGGTGTCCATCTAGTGGGATTCAATGTCTAACATCCTGGGAGGACATGGTCAACTGACCATGTTGCTTTGCTAAAGATGGCCTGCATCCATCCCCTCCCCAGGCTTTCAGATTTTGGCTAAAATTTTATCCACACCCTTAGAGCCTTTTATAGGCAATGCCAAAGTACTAAATATACTGACATAGCAAATAAAACCAAAAGGAATATAAAGGTGTTACTGTTCAATGCTAAGAGCCTTAACAAGAAACTCTACACCCTACAAGCTCTCCTCACTCTGGAGAATATAGAGATCTGTACCATTACCAAGACATGGTTTAAAGCTGTAGAAAGTACTCTGGCAGTGCAAAGCTACAGTGCCTCTCACACATTTAAACATCAACCACACAGACAGGGACTAAAGGTGGAGGCATCTCAATTGACATTAACAACAAGTATACCTCAAGGTTGGTTAAACAGGATGATACCCTGGAGTTCATTCATGTGCAAATCACCTTAGATTGAGTCCCTTGCCATATCTTAGCAAGCTATAGGTCACCATTTATGTATAAAGAATCCCATAACTCTTACCTGGACCTACTGGAGACACTCTCCATCCAGCCACCAACTCTATTCATGGGAGACTTTAACTATGCCTCTATAGACTGGAAAACATACACTGCCACCAACTCGTAGGCACAATGTTTCCTGTACTTTATTAACACAAATGCCCTTGATCAGGTAGTATGCACTTCAACCAGAGCTTCCAACATACTGGACCCTGTTCTCACCAGTATAGGAGAGCACTGTCCCCACCAACCCCCCAGTGTCATGACCTCACTGGTGTGGTTAGATCACATAGCTCTCTCATTCAGAATAAAAATCAGTTTGGAAAATTCAACAAAACCTGTTACAGGAAGAAACTATTCTAAAGCAAGCTACATCTTATTAAGTGTCAAAATTCAATACCCCACCGAAGCCAGAGTTCCCAACAGGCAATGCAGAATTATTCACATGAACACTATACAGACATGTAAATGGTTGCATAGAGGTTGATGTACAAAACAAAGTCCCAAAGCAAACCACACTGGTAGAGTCCTAATCTTAACAAGGTATAAAAGAAAATGAGAAAAAATCATGACCAAAGTTAGAAAGTGCAAGTCTCATAATGACAGGAGCTCACTAATACAATTAAACAGGACACTAAGAGGACTAATTAAATCTAACAAGGCCAATTATGAGGTCAAGATAGCTTTTCAGGCTAAAGACAAACAGAAGGCCTTATGCAGCTATGTCCACAACCTCAAAGGTCAAAACATACAAAAGGTTGCTGAACTGATAGTAAATGGTGCCACCTTCACTGAGCAGAGTGGCATAGTGAATCTGCTGGCTGGTAAATTCAGCTCAAACTTTACCCCTCCACTCCTCCTCCACTTCTTGCGAAATCCTAGCACACCCCCCTCCCAAACTATCAGCAGAGAGCAGATCATAACAGTGATCACTAATGCTGAAAACACAGCCTCAGTGGGGCCTGACAATATCCCATGTTTGCCTCCTAAATAGCCTGAAATATGACCCATCAGGACCATTTGAGTCACTTTTCAACTATAGCCTCAAAACAGGCTACATACCAAGTGAATGGAGGATGGCAGCAGTTATCCCCTTATAAGATGAACCATCAGCTTACCTTGGAAAATATAGATCCATTAGTCTGACTAATCTAATATGCAAAGCCATGGAATGAAATGTCATGGAAATGATCAACAAAGGCATTGACAACCTACAGACACTTGACCCATCCCAGTTTTGTTGTGTCAATGGAAAGTCATGCCTACTTAACCTGGTAGACTTATTTGAGGAAAGTAACCAAGTCAGTGGATGAAGGGAAAATGGTGCATACCACCTACCTAGACCTGGATAAGGCATTCAACACAATACCCCCATTCAGATATTTTGAACAAACTCACCAAACTATCCAGAAATCCCTGCACAACTTGATGAACTGACAGCTGGCTCACAGATAAGACCCAGAAGACAGGATTGGCGAGACCACCTCTTCCAAAAGGCAGGTCACCAGTGAAGTACCATAGGGCTCCAATTTGGGCCCACTCCTGTTTGACATTGATTTCTCAGAGGGCAGGGATAAAGTCAAGGGTCTCTGGCTCACTAAGTTTGAAGACAACCGCAGATTGGAAGCTGTCATAAATTCCCCCATGACACTAACATCTTGCAAGAGGGTCTAACGCACACAAATGACCAGTGCCAAAGCCAAGGATTAAAACTCAATGCAAATAAGTGCATTATATTGCCTTTTGGGGAAATGTCTGTCCAGGCAAATTACTTTGTTGATAAGACACCTGTAAAAGCTGACCTTGTAGTTAAGAGATCTGGGAGCGTAAACATCTGGCCATTGACCAACACATAGCCATGGTAGTAAATAAATCAAGCTATGTCTCTCAACTTTCAAGTAAGTGTATGTCGTCCAGGTCTAAGGAAGTCATAGTAGTGCTCTATGTATCCCTTATCAGACCCATCATTGAGTTCATTGCTCCCTTTGGCATGTACCTGACTAGGCATATGCAATAGTTGGAATGCCCAAAGAGATTCCTCACCAAGAGAATCCTGGATATTAATACACAGTCCTATAAAGATCGCCTTAGAGCACTATCTCTATACTCGGTCTCCTGCAGGTTGTTAAGAGGCATTCTGTGCTTGGCATATAAAGCATCCTTAGATCCAGCCTTGATGGAGCTTTTGCACATCTGCAAAATGAGCAGTACCAGAAACACTAATCTAGGTATTTGAACTTTGATTGCAACATAAATAGAACATGCTGGTAAGACAGATATGTGACTCAAAGGATCCCCATGCTCTGGAATAGTCTCTCCATCCATGTGAAGCAGAGTCCATCCCTAACACTATTCAAATGTAACCTTCACAACTGGATAGGAAATCAAAAATTCATACCCACTCTGGCTTCCATGTCTCAGAAACAGAGGCCAGTAGTAAACATTCCCTAACTAACATACCCCTCCCCACATCACTTTTTAGCAACTTCCTAATTAACATACTTCTCTTAAACATATCCCCCCAATTAAGATGCGTGTTGCCAGGGATGTAATTGAGATGGGTGGAAGGCCTAGGCTGATAAAGGTCCTGGTGGCTGCTAGCCTAGTAAAAACCTATGAACCTTTACATCTTACGGGCCTCCACTGCAGGAGGGTTAAAGTATTACACAGTAAGACTCAAGCTTGGCTGGGTCTTTCTAACAGTTTTTACCTTTTGGTAACTCGGATTTTTCTTGGTTTTAGGCTACTGCTTAACTGGGACTTTCTTGCTGTTTTTATTTCATTGTAGCTTTCAGATTTTTGCTGATCTTTTTGATAGTCTACTGTGAGTCGATATTTGATTTATTATAGGCTTTAAATAGCATTTTTCTTTTATTATTTGGCTTATTAATGTTGACACTGTATTAAGGTAGTTTATTTTTATATTCCTAATATATTTGGTTTGATTGGGTCCACTTTGTTTATGTGATTTGTTAGGTGGGACTAAAATTCATTGGCATAAGTGACAGCTGAAGGTACATGGGGGCTGAAAATCTTACAGCTAAATTTTGAGAGGTATGAACATAATATTGTTTTAATAGATTTGTGTTTTTAAAATCCTAGAATTCAGAGGCATTTGTTGTGGTGGGTTCAGATTTCCTAAGGGGGAAGATTATTGATTTGTGAACAGATTTGACCAGAAATGGGGATACTATAGCAGTAAATCAAGTTGGTGCGATATTAATGAGTTTGAGATGGAGAAGATTTTGACCCATAGTTGGCAGGCTACCTATTTGTACAAAGGTTGGTTGCGTTTTCTAAGTCTAGGAATATTTAGGTATAACTAGTTCTTGTGGTATAGAAGCTCCAATTAAGTAAAGGATAGTTGAAATCACCCATCAAAAAGATAGTTTTATTTATGGTTAGTTCAGTAAGTGCATTTAGAAATCTTTTGTGGTCCTCCAAGGACCCAGAATGTGACCTATAGCAGGCTATGAATTGATAAATTTCCTTGTTTTGGGAAATTTGAGGTGCATTAATTTCTTTTTTTGTGGGCTGGGGGATTCTTTTTGAAGATAATCGGGTCTCTTACAAATATTGATACTCTGCTGCAGTTTCCAGTACACCTGAATGTGTAATATGAATGAAAGCCAGGTAACTAGGGAGTGCTGCCTTTACACTGCAATCAAGTCTGTGCTACTGAAAAGTGACTTTGGTATTAAAGGGTTCAAAATGCAGATCATTGAGATCTGGCAGTTTCTTGTTAATATATTTGGCACTGGGCAGAGCAACCTTAATGTGGTTTAGACAGGAATTTACTGCCAGACTTTATGTTGGAATATCCAGAAGGTGGATTTAGCCTGAAAAGGGCATTGTAGGGGCAGAATATGGTTTGGTTAGTATGCAAAATTCATGGATCAAAAGGTGCAGACCATACTTGGTGAAGCAAAGTTGGGATATTTATCTTCTTGCCCCAATATGATACACACTGGATCCTTCAGGATGACACCAGCTACTTAGCCAGTTGTTAAAGCCAGTTCTCATCTGTTTGTATTTAGGCATCATTCTGAGTGAAGGTAGGATTCTACTTGGAGTTAGAGTCTTCCTTGTATTTGACATGTATATAGTAAGCTCCAATATGTCTCTTGACATGACCTTCTGGGTTGAGCATCTCAGGTTATTTATACCTACATGAGCCAACACCAGGCTGTAGTCATACTTGCTGTGTTTGTGGGTCTGTAAAGTCCTCATAATATCATGGATCTTGACACCAGAAAGGCAGCTGTTTCCCTGTCTCTGTCTCTGTCCTGCCTAGTGAGTGTAGAGTCAGACTGCCTGATGATGGAGTCATCAGTAACTAGAACATTTCTACCTGCATGCACAGACTTAGTGGTAGCAGAAGGTTTGCAGTCTGCAGCCTAGTATCTCACTGAATTATGTGAGTATGGGAAAGTTGTGTTAGTGGATTGCTGCCAAAACACCTTAGTCTTGATTTATGGAGGTTTGGGGAATGGTTTTCTTTACGGCTTCAGTGTATGTTGGTTTAGTTTGATCCTGTAGATTTATGGATGTGATTATGCATTACATATTGACCATATATACACGTGGTTCATCTCCAAGTTACATATAGATAATCACACCACTTACAAATAATGTCATGTTGGTCCAGTAGTCACAGCTGGCTGTCAGTTAGCATTAGGCAGTTCCTACAGCCTCTCAGAATATCAAGTGTAAACTGGTAACAGAAAGGATATAGGTAGACTAGGCCTCCATGTTTGCCAGGCAGGTCAATGTATTTTGGGCAGGACTGAGATATATAGATACAATTTAGTCAATAGGCAGGGGAGATATTTGTGGGTTGATAAACCTTTCTGTGGAAGAGATATACCAGGTGAAGCAAAGATGTTGTCAACAGTGATAGAATAACTACTTGAATCTGCAAGGAAGAAATTATGTAATACAGTCAAATCTGAGAGTAGAACACAGCTATAGTTCAGAACAGCACACAACTTCAGTATAATAGCAGTAGTGTGAGGACTGAAGAAGTAGAATAAATTAAATGGAGTAAGTTCTGGAAGTAGTACAGAACCATAATTGGATACAGTTCATGGTTACAGTAGTAAGTGAGAAATACATGGATTCCCTATAGTAACAACAGAATGAGGACTGAGCAGAAAGTAAACATTACACACAGTATAATCTAGGATAGCAGGCTCATATGTCAACAATAATATGATTTAAGGTTGGCTCAGATACCACACACCGTGTACTTCATGGCATGATTGCCACCAGTTGCATGAAGAGAGACTGTCTTGGATGCCACGAAACACATGCAGTAAAGAGTCAGGTTGGGTGCCATACAGTAATTGCTTCTAGGATTTATTAAACTCCTTTGCTATATCTTTGCATGCGGCCAGATATTGTTATTGCCAAAAATTAATCTTAAGTAGAAAGGGAAATGTATATATTAGCTGTTGGTGATGGCTATGGACTGGTCTGGAAGGAGTAAGGAGCTGCTCTAGGAACAGTAGTTTATGCATCTGACCTGTTGGCAACTGCAGTTTTTATGCACAAACCACAACAACAGTGCAGCTGAGCTGAGTGTGACAAGGAGATCATATAAACAACAGTAGCATTGTGTATCTTAGTGTCTTAGTGCAGCTTGGGGAGGAGTTGTAGTACCCAGCAGCAACTTTTAATAAATGTGCAAACCAAGTGAGGAGTAAAGATGAGTGCAGGGAATGTTGTATAACAGTTATAAATGCTTTAACACAAACCAAATAGACTTACAGAGTGCAACACTATTTGCTGCTGCTCATACTGCCGCAAGAATAGATCTGGTTAGAACAGGGAAATCCATTTCTAGTGTGCAGCAGCAAAATGTACCCCAAAACAGGTCAGCCAAATAGAGCTTTGAGAAATGTTTTTTACTTTTTTTACAGTAGGTCTGTTGGGCCTCTCTTCTTTGGGTTTTACTGTTTCCTCTTCTTCCATTGTGGAGTATGAGTTTCACAAGTGTCCTGGTTGGGAAACAGTACCCACTAAAGATGGTCACTTTCGCCTTGATGAGAGCCACCTGAAAGATCTGCACATTTGCTTTGACTTTGTCTGCATACCTCTCAACTGTACAGATTTTTGCAGAATGTCCAGATTTTTGTCTCATATTTTTGGTCTGTTTCTCATAAAATTGTGGTTTTCTGGCAAATCATTGAGGGTTGATGTCAGGAAATAAATACAGACATTTGAGCTTCAGACTTCATACCCTATAGAAAATTCATGCTAATGCAAAAACCTGTTATTTTATCACCTTTGTAAGAGCAATATTTAAAAAAGTGTTCCCATTTTTGGGCCTTTATCCCCTCATTCTTCATTGCTTTGTCCAGATTTCTTGCTCCAAGAGGTTGAGAAGTATGCTGCTAACCATTGACATCACCAGGAAGCTATTGTGACTGGAACTGTACCAGAAGGCACTCACAACCTAGTCATTCTACTTGAGCTCAGCCTCAAACTGTTGCTTCTGAGTTCTGCTTCTCTCTGTCTTGAGAGGCTGGGACTATCTTTTCTTAATATTTCTGAGTCTGAGAGATGGCAGAGGAATTTTTCCTCAGAGGACTGAGTTGTTAAATTCACATCCTTTAAAGGAAGGTCAGAAGTCAGATGGCACAGGAAACCTAAAAGATACTGACATCTCTCTTTAGATTTTGAGGAGTCCACTATTACTATGGATCCCCCATTTAATAAAAGTGTTATTAGATAAAGTCAGGTCTTCTATACCCAGCTTTCCTGTGGCTTTAGAGGGACCTAGTGATTATCCCACAACGTCTGATTCAAGGCCCCATCTCCTAAGTCAATGTTGGACAAGGAGGTGAGAGCCATTTTGGAAGCCTTATTTATGAAGGCATACACTCCAAGGTGAGCTTCTGTCCCATTTGTAGTTAGTTTGGACTATGGGAAGCTGCTGGAAGCTGTTAAGGTGCAGCAGCAATTGTATGGGGTTTATACTCCTACATGTTTTTAGGAAAGTGCTGGACTGCCTTTGACCCAACCCCTTTAGTCTCCATGTCACTGGAGTCTTCCTCTTTGACACCCATTTTAATGGCTTTGACCCCTTTGAAGCCGGTGTGTCATCAGTGCCAGTGGTCTTCTCTTTGTTGATTCTGATTCGGGTGATGTGTGCTCTGATGTGAATTGTGCTGCTGTTATTGGGACTGCTGGTTTAGCACTTTTGGAGTCAGCCTTGGAATCATCCCTTTGATGTTGATGTTGATGTTGGTATCAGGCTTTCCAGCTCTAGTCATAGAGGGGCTGAATCATATTTGACATAAAGAATAACTGTAGAAGAGCTCTAGAGTGCACATAAAATGAAAGTCACAAGCTATAATACACCACCAGAAACTGTATTAGAGAGTACAGTACAATAATATCACATATACATACAGTAACAAACTATATGCATGCATGCAAATTAAGACCACAGCAGAGAAATGTATCATTAAGGATGACTTGTCACTACATTAAGCTTATGGCACAAAGTGTCTATTTATTTCCTTATAAAGACACCTAGAGAAGGAGACCCATGGTCTACTGCCTCTGTGCAGGTATGGTAACTGCCCATTCTGTTACTTTGTCTCATCTTTTCATTGTTGTGTCCCTAGCCACATTGAACCCCTTCTGATAACTTCAGCTGTATGTTTTCTTCAGGAAATACATTCTGGGAACCTTACACCTTCACTGTGAAGAACTGTTTTCTCAAATTAACTGGAAGCATCACCCTTCCATTTGTCATTCCGTTTTTTTTTCCTTTCTATGTGATTCTCATGTCTTCCTATTTGTCTTAGACTGTGTTTTTTTCACATCTCTTTTATCTCCTCTTCTCTAGTACGTACATTCCTAGCTTTCTGAAGTCGCACATCCCAGCTGTTCTTTAACACTACATTATATGCTTTCCATCCATCCATTCATCCAAAATCCCTTTTCCCATTTTTACACATGGAATTGGGGTGTCACTTCAACAGTGACATGGTGGCTAGCCCTGCTGTGGCTGTTCTATATCAAACACACACACTCACACCTATGGCCAATTTAGAGTGTCTAATCTACCTACTGTATGTCTTTGGAATGTGGGAGGAAACTGCAGCACCCAGAGGAAACCTATGTGAATACAGGGAGAACATGCAGATTCCACACAGAAGGCACTGCAGCTTAGAATCGAACCGGAGAACCTCCTGTTATGAGCCAACAATGCTATCTGCTGTGCCACTGTGCATTATATGCTTTCAGCTAGCTGAAATTTTTTTCATCTTTATGGCTATCTCATATGAGCACAGTGCTCCAGGTGTGGCCTTACCAGAGTCCTGTACAATAAAAGTATAACCTTAATGTCTCATAAAGCCACCGACTGTTTTGCACTTCAACATGTTACTGGCCTTCAGCACTGCCCTTTTGCACTGCATAATCTCTCTCGGCTTTGGGAATGATTATTATCCCCAAATTCTCTTTTCTTTTGTCCTGTTTATGGTCATCCCTTCAAGATTCCGTTTTCAATTGCCCTTTGTCAACTACATAGCATTGCACTTTTTTACCTTAACTCTCAGCTGTCATTTATCTGTTTATACTACTAGCTGCTGGGGCTCTCTCCCTGGACACTAATTACTTATAGCTCATAGGTTCATAGTTCATAGTTGTTTACTAGGCTAACAACCACAAGGGCCTTTTTAAACCTAGCCATGTATCCCACATCTCTGATAAGTTCTCATACCCTTGATAACTGTAAGCAGGGGCTTGGGAAATTACAAATTTACAAGCTAGGGCCTGGGAGACTAACCATTTACTGGTTGCCTGTGTCCATTAGAGGCATAGCTGCCAAACCAGGGATGAAGTTCCTGTTCCCCATCCAATTGTCCATATTGCACTTGAATTGGGTTAGGGAGGAACTCTACTTCACATGGATGGGGAGCCTGTTCCAGAGATGGGGTAATCTCTTTGATACATGCCTGTCTCTCCAGCAGGTCCTATTTATATCACAGGCAAGGTTTAAGTCTTTAGAATGGGTAATTCTGGTGCTGTTTGTTTTGCAGATACACAGGAGGTCCATCAGAGTAGGGTCTGAGAATGCCCTGTATGCCAGGCATAGATCTTCCCTCAAAAGCCTGTAGGAGACAAAATACAGGAATAGAGCCTTGAGGTGGTCTGCATAGGACATTTTACTTAACCCCTGTATTCATTTAGTGAGGAATCTCTGTGTCTGTTCCAATTGTTAGATATGCCTGGTTAGGTACATACCAAAAGGGTCATTGTACTCAATGATAGGTTTGATGAAGGCTGAATACAGTAGAACAATGACTTCCTTGGACTTAGATGCCATACCCTTGTTTATAAGTTGCGCAACATAGAATGATTTCCTCACTACTGTAGACACATGATGGTCAAAGGCTAGATTACTACCTATGTGTGTCCCTAAGTCCCTGACTATTGGGTCAACTCTAAGGGGTGTGTTGTCAATATGATAGTTACCCGGGTTGGATAACTTCCTGAAGGATGCTATTATGCATTTCTTGACATTTAGTTTTAGTCCATGGTTCTGACACCAGTTATTTGTCTGTGTCAGCCCCTCCTGGAGAACATTTGTGTCAGTGTGGGATTCAATGATAGCTCCTAATTTGCAATCATTTGCAAATTTAGTCAGCCAGAGACTATTGACATTGGCCTTGACTTCAGAGAAGTAAATGCCAAAGAGGAGTGGCCCATGAACTGATCCCTGAGGGACTCCACTTGTGATTGGCCTCTTTGTAGAGGTGGACTCCCCAGTTCTAACTTCCTGGGTCCTGTTTGTGAGCCATTTGGCTATCCACTGGGTAACATACTGGTTTGTACCTAACCTCTTGAGTTTGTCAACAATGCCTGAGTGGGCTATTGTGTCAAATGCCTTGGCCAGGTCAAGGAAGGCAGTGTGAACCATTTTGCCCTCATCCGTTGCTTTGGTGACCTTCTCAAAGAAGTTCACCAAGATGAGTAGGCATGACCTTCCCTTGATGAAACCAAACTGGGTTGGGTCTAGTGTCTGGAGGTTTACTATAGCACCATTGATCATTTCCATTATAATTCTTTCCATGGCTTTTCATATAAGACTAGTGAGACTTATGGATCTGTAGTTTCCAGGGTCTGTAGATGGCCCACCTTTGTGCAGAGGGATGACTGCTGCTGTTCTCCATTCATGAGGCACAAAGCCTGTTTGGAGGCTACAGTTAAATAGCAATTCCACTGGCCCTGATAGGTCATGTTTCATGCTATTTAGATGGCATCCTGGGATATTGTTTGGGCCCATCGATGCAGTGTTCTTCATAGGTTCATAGGTAGATACTAGGCTGTCTGCCCTAGGGCATTTATAAGCCTAGCCAGAGTGTATTTGGCTTCCGCCTCCCTATTAGATTAGCCTACTGTGCCTCTGTAAAGTAGGTCACAGAAGGTACCCTTTTAAGATTAGTTTACTGTGCCTCTGTCTAGCAGGGACACAGGAGAGATCCCAGGGGTGAATTTGCGATTTCCCATCCACGCGTCCAAATTTCGCTTGAAGAGGGTCAGCGAGGGGCTATGTCTAACATGAATTGGGATTCTATTCCAGAGTTAGGGGAGCCTCTGGGAAATTAATCTGTCCCTCCAGCATGTCCTATTTATTTTTGTGCTGAGGTTTAGGTCCCTGGAGCTTGTAGCTCTAAGGGACTTGGATTTTTTGAGGTGGAGCATGTCCATTAATTCTGGGTTTGACATGGCTTTGTATGTCAGGCATAGATCGCCTCTGAGTAGGCGGTAAGCAACTGAGTAGAGCTGGAGTTTCTTTAGTCGAGCTGCATAGGACATCTGTTTGTAGCCCATGATCCTCTTGGTGAGGTACTTTTGGGGTCTCTCCAGTTGCTGCAGGTGTCGGGTAAGGTACATCCCAAAAGGGGCATTGTATTCAATTATGGGCCTGATGAGTGACGAGTAGAGGGGCACAATGACCTCTCTTGATCTAGATGTGAACCCTTTCGTGATAAGGTGGGCTATATAGAAGGTCTTTCTAACCACTTTGGCAACGTGATTATCAAAGGAGAGATTACTATCTACGTTGGTCCCCAAATCTCTAATTACTTCTTCCGTACTTAATGGATTACCACCTATGTGGTAATTTGTGGGCACCTTGTTTTTCCCAAAGGGGATGACTATGCACTTTGTAGCATTTAGCTTGAGGCCGTGGCTCTGGCACCAAGCATCCGTCTATGTGAGACCCTTTTGGAGGATGCTTGTGTCAGCTGGAGATTTGATTATGGCCCCCAGTTTGCAGTCATCTCCGAACTTTGTCAGCCATAATCCCCCTGTGTTAGCCTGAACCTCAGAGAAGTATATACTGAACAAGAGAGGTCCCAGAACTGAGCCCTGTGGGACGCCACTTGTAACTGGTTTGGATTCAGACATGGCACCTGTGATTCTGATCATGTGGGTTCTATCTCTGAGCCAGTTTGCAACCCATCTTGTGATATAGGGGTTGATATTTAAGCTGGTAAGCTTATTTATGATGCCCGAGTGGGGTATTGTGTCAAAGGCTTTTGCGAGGTCCAGGTAGGCTGTGTGGACTACCTTGCCCTCATCTATGGCTTTGGTAACTGTTTCAAAGAAATCAACTAGGTTTAAGAGGCAAGATCTGCTCTTAACAAAGCCGAATTGGGTAGGGTCCAGTGTCTGGAGGCTCCCGATGTCTTTGTTTATGAGTTCCATGATAATACGCTCCATAGCTTTACAGACCAGACTAGTCAGGCTTATGGGGCGATAGTTTCCAGGGTCTGTTGTGGCACCACCTTTGTGGAGTGGGACCACTGTAGCTGTACGCCATTCTTTAGGTACATTTCCTGTAGTAAGGCTAAGTTTGAACAGTGACTTAATGTGAGGGTTCAGTTCTTCTTGGAACTCATGTAAGACACAGCCTGGGACACCGTCCGGTCCCATAGATGCTGTGGTTTTTTTTTGCTTTGGAGAGGGCAGCTTTCACCTGTGCATCTGTGATGTCAGGGAGGTTACATTCAGTTGGGATAGGTGTTTGCTCCTTTGGGGGGGGGGGGGAGGGAGGGAGAAGTTTGCGCTGAATCTGTCTGCCAGGATGTTGGCTATGTTTGTAGGTTTGGTATATTTTGTACTGTTATGCAACAATTCAGAGCATATATGGGAGTTTCCACCCATGTTCCTGACATAACTAAAGAAGGCCTTGTGATTGTCTTTAGTGTCTAGGGCAATTTTTCTTTCGAAACTGGACTTTGATGATTTTATGAGGGATCGAAGTTTCTTGCTAATACTGATCAGAAATGCCTTCCCTTTTTGGGATTTTGCTCTGTCATGTAGTAGCTTCCTCCTTCTGTTGTATAGCTTATTTATGGCCGGGGTCCACCAGACCGGTCTCCTGTTTTTGGAGGAGTGAGTCTTGGTTTTATTTGGGATAGCACGATCCATGCATTCCTTCGCCTTAGAGAGAGCATTAAGGACCTGTTCCCTAGTAATAGTAGGGGGAGTTATAGTTGATGGTATTTGCTGAGGGAAGGTTGAGGAGGAGAGAGGGGTAAAGCTGGAGCTGAATTTATTGGCCATTAGGTTTGCTATATCTTCTGGTTTAGCATAGGTGGCACCATTTACAGTGAACTCTACACACAATTATGTATTGCCTTTAAGGCTGCGGACATAGCTAAAGAATGCCTTGTGGTTGTCCTTGGTCTGGGAGGCCAAATTCACCTCAGATATGACTTTGGTAGACTGTATGTGTCCTCTGAGATATTTGTTTAGTTTGATGAGAGTGCTTTTATCCTGCTGGGTGCTGCATCTCCCATTTTTTTGCTATGATTTTCTTCCTTCTGTTATATAGCCTGTTGATTTTGTGATTCCACCAGGGTGGCTTGATTTTTGAGTTAGTTCTGTACTTTTTCCTGGCGGGTACAGCTGCCTAAATGCAACTATTAAGTTGGTTGTACAGGGTTTCTGTGAACAGTTTGTCTAACAATATCACACAAACCTTTGTATCATTAGCATATACTCAGATCTTGCTGTCAAACCACTGTAATATCTGACACAACTAAACAAACATTACTGGCCACAGCACAGAGTCCTATAGGACCTTATGTACTTCTCCTGGTAGTTCTCCTGTAACAGTCAGTCTCTAGTTTTCAGCACCCAGACTGTTGCCAATCATTTCTACTTCATTGAAAAAAGTGCCAGATGGTTGCCTAATTTATAGTAATATAATGCCTTGCAAGAAGGGCAAACACAGGAGGTTATTAGGTGGAAACAGAGGACATTTCTTATTGTGGGTGAAGTTTGGGAAGTCCTAGTAGTTTGCATGTGATTAATCCATAAGTGTCGAATAATATTGCTGAATGCTCTATGACATAGTTCTCAACCGTACAGATTTTCAGAGAATGTTCAGACATTTTGTCTCATATTTTTGGTCCGTTTCTCATAAAATTGTGTTTTTCTGGAAAAAAAACAGCAAGTCATTGAGGACAGAAGTCGGAAAATAATTGCAGGCATTTGAGTTTCAGACTTCATATCCTTCAGAAATGCATGCTAGTGCAAAAACTGTTACTCTATCAGCTTTCTAGGTTTGTAAGAGCAATATTTAAAAATGTTCCCTAGTTTTGGGCCCTTGTCCCACATTATTTATGGCTTTCTCCAGATTTCTTGCTGTAAGTGGTTGAGAGGTATAAACATGAATGATACCAAGACCGAGAAGAGATCCTTGCACAGAATTGTTATACCTCTTATATGTGAACAAAAACTATGTAAGCTTGAACTTAGCCAGTAGAGGGAGCTCACCCTGCTGTTACAAATTAAAATGAAGGCTTGTAAAAAAAAAATTGCTCTGCTTTGCACTACCCTATTTTTTTTCAAGTATTGGATAAACACAAGGAAATGGTCATGTTATATGTTAGTCATGGTAATATTATTTTAACATTTCACTTGTACATTAAAGTGACAAATGAGAGCATATTTAGAAGTATAACACCAACCTACACAAAGAAATCAGTCTACTCTACTAAAACTTATATACATATTCACAAAAAAATTGTTGCCTTAGTTAATGCTGTTACTACTCCCAACTAAGAGATGTGTTTACTATCTTTGTTTTATTAGCATTTGTCTTGCAATTTATGATAATATATACATTAATGTTTTGCAGTAATTCTGATAATATGTTTGGTTCCTCTGACTTTTTGTATAAAGTTTCTTAGCCAATATATGTTTTTTTGGCCCTGCTTTTGTATTCTGACCAGGTTAGTCTTGATCTGTCTGTCCAGTTCTTTGCTACGTAAGATTTTAATAGGGTGCATAGTGTTATTATTATGTGATTAAAGAAATTATTATTCTTGCTTTTGAATATATGCAGTATTGCTGTCGCCCATGACAAAGTGAATTTTGAATAGCCTGATTTCTCTAAGAGTAATCTTAGTGAGCACCAGAGTTTATAAACTGTTTTGCAGCTCCAGAAGAAGTGGAGGATATCTGCTTCTTTATTAGGACAGAAGGGACAGTAAGGTGAATTAGATGAATTGAATTTATTTAGGTGTACAGGTGTATGGTATGCATTATTAAAAATCATGATCTGGGTGTATATTAATTTTTTATATGGCATCAGTTTCATAGTTTCTAATAGCTGATTCCTTCTGATTGTTATGGTATTACCTTTTCCTTCCCAAAACTTTGAGAAAAATATTGTATTTTGATATTTATTTTTTGCTATTAATTTATATGTATTTGAGAGCAATTTATTTTTATTTAAGAGCGATTTTTGAAATTGTTTTGCTAATTTGACATCTTGCTCAATTACATTGATATCTTTGGTTATTAAACTAAGTATAGGATTTGTTTAATTATCACATTATAATTATTGTTTGCCCTAAGCAGGTTTATTATATTATCCATTGAGAGGTTTTGTATTTGGCAGAAGTCTCATACTGTGTAATTTTTTATTAATGGGTATTTATCTATTTTTACCATGGAGTTTGCTAATTTTATATCTGGGTTGTTATGTATTGGTTGTAGCAGAGTAATTGTGTCTTTAAGATTTATTGATATCAGTAATTTCTTAAAAAATTCACAGCCATTAATTAAGATTGGGTGAATTTTTGTTGTCTTAAGGATATCTTGATTTAAGAAGGGAATCACTTTTGGTTTAACTTTAGATGTAATATTTTGGTGAAATAATTTAATCCATAGTGGATACCATTCATTGCATATTGGGTCATGGTTTGCTATTTGCATGATGTGAGTAGCATTAATAATTTCATAGTACTGTTGAAAATCAGGAAGGCTGAGACCTCCTTTTTCTTTTGATAGTATTAGACAAAGTAATATATTAACTACCAATGTGGTAAATGTCTCTCGGTTGCGACAAAATAACAATAAATCAGTCCAATAAATGTAACCCAAAGGCAAACACAGCAGACCTGGAAATCCAGTATTTCAAGAGAAATCCAAGTATATAAACTTTCCATAACTGGATACTAAAGATTCCGTTCTCAAAAATATTTCATTTGTAAAAAGCAGGTTGCATGCCAATAAACCTGCTTTTTACAAATGAAATATTTTTGTGAACGGAATCTTTAGTATCCAGTTACAGAAAGTTTATATACTTGGATTTCTCTTAAAATACTGGATTTCCAGGTTTTCTTTTGATAGTATTAATTTATTATAGCTAATTCTTGTACTTTTTGGATACCATATGAATTTTGCTAGTTGAACTTTTATCTTGTTGAAGAAGGTAGCTGGAATTTTCATGAAGGTGGCATTCAAATGGTATAAAATCTTAGGCAGTATATTCATTTTGACTATTGAAGCTTTTCTTTTCCCATTTGTTAATGTTACCTATTATACTGGACCAGGTTTTAACTATATTGTTATTGAACATATCTCATTGTGTATAGTTAAAGATTATACCTAAATATTTCAGTGTATATTGCACTTTAACATTTGTCTTCGGAAAATAAAATTTGTTATGTCCCAAGGGGTTAATTGGGTATATAATTGACTTCTTAGGATTAGTTTCATAGATGCTAGGGAAAACTTTTCTATGGACGATAGGATTTTAAGTTAGAATTGGGATATTGAAAGTAGATATTGAGATCATCTGCAAAGGATGTGTATTTTATTTGGGTTTTACATATCGAAATAAGGTGATGATATGTTCTCGGAGTGATTTGTAGTAATAATACTTCTATATAGAAATTAAACAGGATTGGTGAGAGTGGGCATCCCTGTCTGGTGCCGTTAAGAATTTGTATTGGGTTAGATGTTTTCTTACTAATATACAGAGTTGTAGTTGCTTTATTATATAACGTTTTGATCATTTCAATGTATTCTTTAGGGAATACAAATTGAGAGAGTACAAAGAGGAGGAATTTTTGATCGACTCTGTCAAAGGCTTTTGTTGCATCAACTGATAAAGCATATTTAGGGGATTTATCCTTGGCACATAAGTGGGATAAGGCTTCAGTGGTTAATGTGTTGTCCCATACTTGTCTCTGACTCATAAAGCCTAGTTGTTCAGGTGCAATTAAAGCTGGGTGCACTACCCTATTGTTATGTTGTAGAAAATTTTACCCATACCATATAGCTTGTTAAGCTGCTATTCAGAGCAGGAGAAAAAACATTAGCTATATTCAGTCTGACCTCAGTTATGAGGTGTCTAATATATAATAAGTAAAAGTCCAAGTTGCTGGTATACTTTTGCACTGATAAGTTGAAAGTTCTGTAGCACTAATTTAGATAGGTGTACAACAAAGACCTGGCATTAACCATGACTGTTACCTTCTTTAGAGCATTCCATTGTTAACTGTAATTCTAATTAGATCAGACCTATCCAAAATAACTGCTTTGCTGCTAAGCAGCATAACTTGGATATTACTGGATTTTATACCTCTCAACTGCCTGGATTTTCACAGAATGTACACATTTTTGCCTCATATTTTTCACCTGTTCCTCATAACATTTGTGTTCCTCTTGCAAATCATTGAGGATTGGCATCACTAAATAATGGAAGATATTTCAGTTTCAGATTTCATGGCCTTCAGAAAATTCAGGCTAACACAATACCTTTTATTCTAACAAATTTCTAAGTTTATAAGAGCAATATTTAAAATTTGTACCTATTTTTGGGCCTTTGTCTTCCCATTATTTTTGTCTTTGTTAATTTTTTATGTGCTAAGAGGTTGACAGATAAAGCAAAACAAACCATACTAACATTTGTCATATTTGTGCATTACACATTATATATATATATATATATATATATATATATATATATATATATATATATCTATGTTTTCATTTTAAACAATTATTCATGGCAGCATTGCATAAGGTGTTCAGTTCCTGCCTTCCACTTAAACCTCACTCCTCCCCTTGAACATTATTTAGCGTATATTGTTCCAACAAATTCCATTTTTTCTATTCAATTTTCTTCTTCCCTTTTCTATAGATTTCATATCTAATTCTGTTATCTCCTTTACAATATTAAATACTTCAATTACAGTTGGTTCAGATTTTGATTTAATTGTTTTTTGACAGCCAAAAGTATTAAGCTTAGTAAGGTCTTACTATCTCTAGGCAGTTCAAATTCTGTGTCCCAGCTCAAAAGAATAATTTCCTTACAGCAATTTCTGACAGAGTACTCTGTAAGGAATTTAAAATCTGCCAAGTAATTATACTCCCAAAAAAACATGCTCCCAGTTTCCTCTCTCTTTTGCAACATAGGTTCATGGCTGTGTACTAGACTAATGAGGGCCTTTTTTTAAATCTAGCTATGCATCCCAAATCTCTGACAAAGACTGGTACCCTTGATAAGTGTAAGCAGGGGCTTGGGAGATGAACCATTTACTAGCAGGGGCCTAGGAGATGAATCATTTACAGACTGCCTGTGTCCATCAGAGACATAGGTGCCAAACAAGGGATTAATTTTCTGTTCCCCAACCAGTCATTCAAGTTACACTTGAATTGGGTTGGGGGGAAATCTGATTCACATGGATGGGGAGCCTGTTCTAGAGAAGGGGTAATCTCTGGGATACATACCTGTGTCTCCAAGAGGTCCTATTTATATCACAGGCAAGGTTTACATCTTTAGAACAGGTAATTCTAGTACTGTTTGTTTTTTGCAGATATGCTAGAGATCTGTTAGGTTGGGGTCTGACAATGCTTTGTGTACACCAGGCATCAACCTCCCCTCAACAGCCTGCAGGAGATAGAACACAGGGATAGGGCTTTGAGATGGTCTGCACAGGACATGTTACTTAACACCCTATATTATTTTAGTGAGGAACCTCTGTGGGCATTCCAGTTGTTGGATTTGCCTGGTTAGGTACCTACCAAAGGGGGCATTATACTCAATGATAGGTCTGATGAATGCTGAAATCACTGGAACAGTGACCTGCTTGGACCTAGATGTGACACTATTGTTTATAAGTTGCACAACATAGAATGATTTCCTCACTGCTGTAGACAATGATAGTCAAAGACTAGATTTCTGTCTGTTAGGGGTGTGTCCTAAATATGATAGTTAACAGGGGTGGATAACTTCCTGAAGGATACTATTATGCATTTCCTGGCAGTTTTAGTCTGTGACACTGACACAAGCTATTGTCTGTGTCAGCCCTTACTGGAGAACATTAGTGTCAATGGAGGATTCAACAACAGCTCCTAATTTGCAATCCTCTGCAAATTTAGTCAGCCAGAGGCCTTTGACTTCAGAGAAGTAAATGCCAAAAAGGATCGGTTCCAGGATGGATCCCTGATGGAGTCAACTTGTGACTGGCTTCTTTGTGGATGTGAAATCCCCATTTCTAACTTCCTGTGTCCTGTCTATGAGCCAGCTAGCTATCCACCAGGTGACATAAGGGTTTATACATAACCTCTTGAGTTTGTCAATTATTGTGTCAAATGCTTTGGCCGCCAGGTCAAGATAGGCAGTGTGAACAGTTTTGCCCTCATAAATTGCCTTGGTGACCTTCTTAAAAAAGTCCGTCAGGCTGAGTAAGCATGACCTGCCCTTGATGAAACCAAATTGGATTGGGTCCAGTGTTTGGAGATTTCCTATGTCATTATTGATCATCTCCATGATAATTCTTCCCATGGCTTTACATATGAGCCTAGTTAGACTTATGCATCTGTAGTTTCTAGGATCTGTAGATGGCCCACCTCTGTGCACAGGGATGACTGTTGCTGTTCTCCATTCATGAGGCATGAAGCTTGTTTGGAGGCTACAGTTAAACAGCAGTTTCAGAGATTCTGATAGGTTATGTTTCATACTATTTAGAAGGTATCTTGGTATATTGTCCAGGCCCATTGATGCAGTGTTGTTGGCCTTAGAGAGAGCATTGAGGACCTGTTCCCTAGTAATAGTAGACGGAGTTATATTTAATGGCATTTCCTGAGGGGAAGTTGAGAGGGAGAGAGGGGTAAAGTCAGAGCTGAATTTGTCTGCCAGTAGGTTTTCTATATCTTCTGGCTCAGCATAGGTAGCTCTATTGACAATGAGCTCTGCACACAATTGTGTATTGCCATTGAGGTTGTTGCCATAGGTAAAGAATGCCTTGTTATTGTCCTTGGCCTGGGAGGCCACATTTACCTCAGATTTGACTTTGGTAGTCTTTATTTGCCCTCTGGATTGTTTGTTTAGCTTGGTAAGAGTGCTTTTCTCCTGCTGGGTGCTATGCCTCCTAATTTTTGCCATGCTTTTATTCCTACTGTTATACAGCCTATTGATGTTGTGATTCTACCAGGGTGGCTTGATTTTTGAGTTATTTCTGTACTAGTCACTGGTGGATACAGCTGCCTCTATGCAGCTATTGATACGCTTGTACAGGGTTTCTGTGAACAGTTCTGTATAGGTGGCAGTGTTCTCAGGGTTTATGGGGTCTTGAAATTTTGCTAAGGGCTACCCACCTGGCATTGTGAACCTTGGCCATAGATGATTGTCAGTTTTGATGTGGTACCCTGACCCCCATGTACAAAAATCGGAAAAAGGAGTTGTGAATTGATGGATGGATCACTTAATGGTAGGAAGTTAACCTTAGAGTACTTTCTGAACATTCCAGGGTTAGCTGGGGTTCCTGGCTTTATATTTACTTAAAAAAAACTGTTTTGTGGTTTGACCTTAACAGAGAAGGCATTACACTAGGGGCTGTGCGGCACTTTCCTGTTAGTGAGGAATGGATCCAGTATGTTTGTGCCCCTAGTTGGTGTATTGACAATCTGGTCCAGGGAGTTTGTGTTTACAAAATCTGGGAATCTCTGTGCCTGTACGTTTGGTGTCATATAGGATTCTTAGTTAGTAGTGGTATAATTAAAGTCATCCTTGAATACGGTATTGGATTGGTTGGTGAGTGTTTCCAGTATGCTGAAATACATGTTATGGGTTTCCTGTTCATAGACAGGGACCCATAGCTTGCACCTCCAGCATTTGCTATCTACCTGAGGAAAAATCATCTGAAGTCTGCTTTGGTTAAAGAAGTACCTATGCAAACACTTTCAATCCAAAATCCTAAACCTTCTGGACTTTATCACATACTTAGGAGCCATACAAATGTCCTTCCATTGTTCCTTTGCAAATTGCTTTTCCTGTGTTTCTCTCTCTCTATAATTTTTTCCAACCTCCTCTGGTTGATTCTTATAATTACCATGCACTTTTTTACATGACCTACTAATTATCCCATTTTTTAATAACAGATTCTGTTGTAGACTCTACTAAAAACTCTACAAGTGTTAGTCTTTCACTTAGACAAACAGAAAGGGATAGAGGAGTGCTATACTCTGATATCAATCCCTTGTAGGAAAGGCAGCCTCTAACCAGTAGTTCAAACTTCTGCTTAGCCTCATCTCACTCTATTACCTTCCCGTCTTTGGTTATTTGATCCCAATAGCTGGATTAAGTGTTTTTAACTATTGGCTAATTTGTTTCCTTTAGCTACTTAAGCAAATTTTTTCTAAATTGTTTAAATTAATCTTTCATACTGTGTTGCTAACCACCTGACAAACAATATAACAAAGTTATCAGAATCATAAATAATTAATAACTACCAATAATAATAATAATGAAAAATATATGCAATATTCACAAAAAACCTAATGCATAATTTGACAGTGTAAACTATGTTTCAATCTGAGCTGCATGTTTTCCATTGAGTTTGGACAGGAAAGTTCAACATGTTCCAGAACACAAGAAAAATGTTGCCACTGATAAATGGGTGATAAAGATCATTTCAAAGGGTAAGTCAACACAATTTATTTTATAGTCATATTCTAGTTCCATGTCTTCTAATACCACCATAAAAGCATTATTCAGTTTAGCCACAAACTTTCTAGATGTTGCCAGAAAAAGTCTGTGATATGGGTGCCTCACTTCCAGTGAGTCTAATTTCAGATTCTTTGTGCTGGAAAAATAAAAAGCCAGGTGAATCAAGACAAGTTTTAGAACTATCTCACCTGAGCTGTCTGGCTCAGTAAGAGCGTTTAGTATGTTAGATCTTCCCAACACATAACCTACCTCAGTTAATAAATTAAGGATCCTGGATGGAAGACTTGGAAAATGGCGATCTGTACTTACTAGTGTGCAGTTGCCCATAGGGAATTGTTACGTTTTCAAGTTGTGGAGTTCTCTTTCAGTTCCTTACTCTTCTGCATGACATCTTTAGAGCACTGAGTGTGTTTACCACATTTGTAGCTCCATTGCTTACCCATATATGGCTCTCCTCCACATCTCATTTCTCCCTACTAGGAAGGTGCCCAGAGTTCCTGCAGCATCAAGTCTTCAAGACTATTTTTGTCATTTAGGCATGTTATCAGACTTCAAGAACTACGGTATTATTTCTACACAGATTTTATTTCTAGCATCATTTCTGGATTCAGTGTCCATGAAAGTATTCTTGCTTCCAGTCTGAGGTATAGTGACTTTTGTGATTATATCCCCAAATAAAACCTCAGGCACTGCAGGGCAGTACTTCAAAGCTCCTGGCTTTATGGTGGTACCTATTTTATTGGTACCACATAGAAGACTCTGCATATCAAATGCCCACTGGATTTAAAAAATATATTGAATCAAGTCATAGGCCTCTTACAACAAATAACTATTATTCTTTTTTTGAAAGAATGCCTGCACCTGGAATGGTCCCTTCATCTCATCCATGGCATTGACTTTCATCTACTCAAATAATAACAATGGATGCCTCAAGCTGTTTCTGTGAGTCAGATCTCTATTGTCTTGAAAGTTAGGCTTTCTGGTTAGCTTAGGAACATATTCTGCATGTCGGCATGTTAGCACAGAGAGTAGTAGTTTTGGAATTAAAGACATTCAAAAATGTACTTTTTCCATCTGATACATTAAGCAGAAAGGGGTATGTGCATAGGCAGTTGGCAAGAGACTTGCCAATTGATATTTCTCGCAATACCTTTGCTGCCAAGTGCAGACCATATTTAGGCAACCAGTTCCATACATTGTTGTGTCCCTGACCTGTTTCTATTGTTGTTCCTGAGTGTTTTCTTGGTGACCCCAAGAATGGAGGACTTACAGACTTCTGCAGATACAGCTGGGGGCTGAAAAGCTGACACAACTACAGCAACAACTATTCATGCTGGTTAATGTAGCTGCCAACCTCAAGATTATGCCTGCTATGAAGAAACTAAAGTAGGATGAACCAGAATGATACCTGTTTACCTTTGAGTGGTATCCCACCTTGGAAAACTGGAATCAAGCAAACCGGGCAAAAATCCTGTTATTCCAGCTGACAGAAGAGGTATTGATAGCCTGTATGTACACAGAGAGAACTAATTACATAGACTATGTCAAACTGGAAAAAATAATGTTTAGCTAGGGATGGGATTACCTATGAAATACAAGCAGTAACACTGTATGTTTAATGCTGATAGATCAGTAAGAGCACAGATTCATGATATAAAACATTCTAAAGCTTTGGCCAGAACTTGATAACATTAGTAAACTGAAAATACTAGAAATGTTAGCAGTAGGCATATTTAAGAGTTTTATCTAGTGCTATAAGAAATTTGCATTACACAGTGATCCCAAGAACTTACTAACTAATGATGCAGTTTTAACAACTGAATGGTCTACTTCTAAGTATCTAGGGGATATGGTTGAGGAGAAGGGAAGGGAAGTCTGAATGAGGAAGTCAAAGCTAAAATCAGATGTCAGCAGTCAACTAGCACAAAGTATCATGGGTAATGTGACAAAAGAATACCAAAGAAGTTCAAAAGTAAGGTGCACAAAGCAGGTGTGTAAGCAATGCTTCTGTATGGCACAAAAACCTGGGTAGTGGAGGTAGGGCAGGTGAGGATGCTTGAGGTGATGGAGATAAAACACAAATGAGGGACAAGAGCAGAAGCCACAGTAATTCCAGTTACAGAGATTGTTGAGGAAAAAAAAAAAGAGTACAGTAGTTCAATCACCTGTGCAGGAAAGCAGAGCACAGTTTAATAAAGCAGATTTGGGAGCGACAGGAAGAAGGCAAGAGAAAACAAGGATATCCAGCCAAGAGATGATGGAATGGATTGTATGGAAAGTATTACTCTTGTCCCTCATTTGTGTTTTATCTCCATCACCTCAAGCATCCTCACCTGCCCTACCTCCACTACCCAGGTTTCTGTGCCATACAGAAGCATTGCTTACACACCTGCTTTTGTGCACCTTACTTTTGAACTCGGAAACCATCCATGTGCAACTAACAGCGGGCAAAACTGCCTTTCAGTTTGTAGCCTGCTACAGAACACCCTCCCTATTACCGGAACCCCACTTGGCATTCCTGAGAACACTGGAGAATATGAAAGTCTCTCCAAACACTATGTTATTGGGTGACTTCAACTACCCAAACATTGACTGGGAAAACTACTCAAGCCCAAACACCTTCACCCAACAGTTCCTTGAATTTATAAACTCGAACGCAATGGAACAACTGGTCACCACTCCCACAAGAGGGAACAACATATTGGACCTGGTCATCACCAACATGGGGACTCTATGTTCCACATCAGAGGTAAACCCCTCATTGGTAAGATCAGACCATAAACAAATTTTCCTGGACATCCATATCCCGTCCCCACCCCCAGCCAAGGAAATCACTGTAAAGAGTTTCTCAAAAGCCAACTTTGCACTTCTCAAGACTGAGGTGGAATCCTTCAAAGCCTCTGGGCCAGCGGATAATACATCCCAATCCACAGAATCCTTTACAAATGCATTCTATGAGCACCTGCAGGCATGCATGGATCGTGCTATCCCAAATAAAACCAAGACTCACTCCTCCAAAAACAGGAGACCAGTCTGGTGGACCCCAGCCATAAATAAGCTATACAACAGAAGGAGGAAGCTACTACATGACAGAGCAAAATCCCAAAAAGGGAAGGCATCTCTGATCAGTATTAGCAAGAAACTTCGATCCCTCATAAAATCATCAAAGGCCAGTTTTGAAAGAAAAATTGCCCTAGATACTAAAGATAATCACAAGGCCTTCTTTGTCAGGGACATGGGCAGAAACTCCCAGATATGCTCTGAATTGTTACATAATGGTACAAAATATACCGAACCTACAGACATAGCCAACATCCTGGCAGACAGATTCAGCGCAAACCCCCCCCCTTCCCCCCCAAAGGAGCAAACGCCTATCCCAACTGAATGTAACCTCCCTGACATCACAGATACACAGGTGAAAGCTGCCCTCTCCAAAGCAAAAAACACAACATCTATGGGACCGGACGGTGTCCCAGGCTGTGTCTTACATGAGCTCCAAGAAGAACTGAACCCTCACATTAAGTCACTGTTCAAACTTAGCCTTACTACAGGATATGTACCCAAAGAATGGCGTACAGCTACAGTGGTCCCACTCCACAAAGGTGGTGCCACAACGGACCCCGGAAGCTATCGCCCCATAAGCCTGACTAGTCTGGTCTGTAAAGCTATGGAGCGTATTATCATGGAACTCATAAACAAAGACATTGGGAACCTCCAGACACTGGACCCTACCCAATTTGGCTTTGTTAAGGGCAGATCTTGCCTCTTAAACCTAGTTGATTTCTTTGAAACAGTTACCAAAGCCATAGATGAGGGCAAAGTAGTCCACACAGCCTACCTGGACCTCGCAAAAGCCTTTGACACAATACCCCACTCGGGCATCATAAATAAGCTTACCAGCTTAAATATCAACCCCTATATCACAAGATGGGTTGCAAACTGGCTCAGAGATAGAACCCACATGGTCAGAATCACAGGTGCCATGTCCGAATCCAAACCAGTTACAAGTGGCGTCCCACAGGGCTCAGTTCTGGGACCTCTTTTGTTCGGTATATACTTCTCTGAGGTTCAGGCTAACACGGGGGGATTATGGCTGACAAATTTCGCAGATGACTGCAAACTGGGGGCCATAATCGAATCTCCAGCTGACACAAGCATCCTCCAAAAGGGTCTCACAGAGGCGGATGCTTGATGCCAGAGCCACAGCCTCAAGCTAAACACTACAAAGTGCATAGTCATCCCCTTTGGGAAAAACAAGGTGCCCACAAATTACCACATAGGTGGTAATCCATTAAGTACGGAAGAAGTAATTAGAGATTTGGGGACCAACGTAGATAGTAATCTCTCCTTTGATAATCACGTTGCCAAAGTGGTTAGAAAGACCTTCTATATAGCCCACCTTATCACGGAAGGGTTCGCATCTAGATCAAGAGAGGTCATTGTGCCCCTCTACTCATCAGCCCCATAATTGAATACAATGCCCCTTTTGGGATGTACCTTACCCGGCACCTGCAGCAGCTGGAGAGACCCCAAGAGTACCTTACCATGAGGATCATGGGCTACAGACAGATGTCCTATGCAGCTCGACTAAAGAAACTCCAGCTCTACTCAGTTGCTTACAACCTACTCAGAGGCGATCTATGCCTGACGTACAAAGCCATGTCAAACCCAGAATTAATGGACATGCTCCACCTCAAAAAATCCAAGTCCCTTAGAGCTACATGCTCCAGGGACCTAAACCTCAGCACAAAAATAAATAGGACATGCTGGAGGGACAGATTCATTTCCCAGAGGCTCCCCTCACTCTGGAATAGAATCCCAATTCATGTTAGACATAGCCCCTCGCTGACCCTCTTCAAGCGAAATTTGTACGCGTGGATGGGAAATCGCAAATTCACCCTGGGATCTCTATTGTGTCCCTGCTAGACAGAGGCACAGTAAACTAATCTTAAAAGGGTACCTTCTGTGACCTACTTTACAGAGGCAAAGTAGACTAATCTAATAGGGAGGTGGAAGCCAAATACACTCTGGCTAGGCTTATAAATGACCTAGGGCAGATAGCCTAGTATCTACCTATGAACCAAAGAAGACCTGTGACAGATGGGCATGACTGCCAAAGAACGTTGGAGAGCGTCTCTGAATAAAAAGAAGTGACAGCTAATGTGACATTCTGACCCCATGTAAAATGGGAAAGGCGGACTGAGACTGAGGAGGATGATATCTATTTTTACTTCCAAAACTGCAGTAAGGAAAGTATTATCTTATATGATAAAACAAGCAAAATAAAATAAAACAGCAAGTAATGTTTTCATTTGTTTCAGATGTGGGGAGGGGTGAACCTGCTAAGATCTGTGCTTTTAATACTGAGGAGAATGCTATTAGTAGAACTGCAAAAACAGAAGAGCGTGATTTAAATTAAATTATTTTTCAGGAGTGTGATAAGACTACATCTAGTGAAGTGTATTTTCACATGTCTGTGGAACATCTAATTACTGACATTTCATGTAGTGATCTCTCAAATGTTGGGGTCTTAACTCTCAGCATCCTCTTTCTCAACCTCTTACATATATCTTTTGAATGTGTTGTGTTTGCATTCTTGCAGATTTTGTTATTTTATATATATATATATATATATATATATATATATATATATATATATATATATATTCATTGCTCATTTCCCCAGTCAATTTCTGTGAACTGAGACAGTTAAGCCCATCTGACAACTATGTTAATATAACTCTTATATGTATGGGGTTGCTCATTATAAGGACATTCAATACTGTTTTTTTTTTCTGTAGATATCTAGATTTTTTTTTTTTGGTTGTAAACCCTGGGCTGAGCCTGAAAATGGTCCATATGGATCAGTGCTGTATTCTGTTCAAATTAATAAATCAAGTCAATAAATAAGAGAAGTTTTCTGACAATCATTTGACGATTGTAGTCACTAAATGATGACAAACAGACTTAATATTCTTCAGAAAATACATGCTAATACAAAGATTGCTACTCTGGCAACTTTCTAAGTACATGAAAACAATATTTAAAGTCTTTTCCTGATTTTGGGCTTTCATCCATTATTTTTGGGGTTTGTTCATGATTCTTATGCTAAGAGGTTGAGAGATGTTATTTTTTCATAATAGTCAGATGATGTTTACACAGTAAAGTGGATATAACTATGCTGGGTGGAGGCTGTTTGTGGGTAAAATGTTTGCTCACTGGTCATTTGCTCAGTTAGCCATCTGACTTTGCAGGACTAATTTGCATTTGTGTGAAATAGTTGGAATACCTGTAGCTGTTTGTGAAACAAAGCTTTCAACTGTTCCTTATTTCACACAATGCCTCTGACTTTGCACATATTTTGAGAGTCTGTTACTCATAAAATCTGTAGTTTCTTGTAAATCATTAAGGATTATAGTCATTAAATCTAGGCATAGATTTGAGTTTCAGATTTCATGTCCTTCAGAATATATGTGTTAATACAAAAAATATTATTATAGCAACTTTCTAAGTAAGTAACATAAATCTGTTTCTGATTCTGCACCTTTGCCCCTCATTTTTTTGGTGTTGTCCCTGATTCTTATGTTATGAAGTTGAGACATATTATCTTCCATCACTATCAGATGAGGTGTATGTAGTGAAGTGAATATAAGTGTAGGGTGGGGATTGGGGGCTGTTTGTGGATGATAGTAACTTACCCTCTCCTTTACTTAGCTTAAACAGTCTATCTTTATAGAAATAGTGTGAATTTGTTTGAAATAAATTTTATTTTAACCATCATCGTATATCTGAATTATACACAGTCATTAATAAGCCTATAATTGTTGAGTATGGGGACTATGGATGAGAATGGCTGACTTTAGCTGTTATAGCAGGTTAAACAGTCATTAGGCTTTATAGGACTAGTGTGCATTTATTTGTGTAAGGCAAGCTGGATACTTTATTGTAACTTTTTTTTTAAACAAGAAACATCTTTATTAAATTATCACTTATGACATAAGCAATCATACATTTATATAAATGAAAACAAACCATGTTGACATATTTTTGGTTGTAAACATTATACATCACTTATAATCTGTGCAGTCTTTGTCAGTCAAACATTACATAGCTCATTCAAATCATATCTTCTTTTAAACCTCATTCCTCCTCCAAACATTATTCTGCATGGATTGTTTCCCATAATTCCCATTTTCCTATGTAATTTGCTCCTACCATTTTTCTAAAGCTCCCATTTCCAGTTGTTTTGTCTCTGTTACTATATTCACTACTTCTAGTATAGTTGGTTTAGACTTTGATATTCATTTTTAGTAATTGCTTTTTTTGGCAGCCATCATAATTAGACTCAGCAAGGCCTTATTATGTCTAGGCAATTCTGATTCTGTATCATAGCTCAAAAAATAATTTTCCTAGTTATATCAATTTGCTCACCCATTTTCTGATAAAGTAGTCTTCAGGGAATTTTTAAAGTCTGCTAACTCATTCACTCCCAAAAAACATGTTCCCAATTACTTCTTTCTTCCTCATCACACCTCCAACATTTGCTATCTACCTGAGGAAAAATCCTTTGGCGTCTACTTGGCATATAAAATACCTATGTAAATACTTCAAAGCAAAGATCTTAAATCATATAGACTCTGTTGCATATTTGGGAATCATGCATATATCCCCCATTGTTTCTTTGTGAATTACTTATACAGTCTCTCTTCCCAGTCCTTTCTAACCTCCTCTGATTGATTCTTATAGTTATCATACAAGTAGCTTCTTTCTAGATTCTGGTAAAAACTCTACCAGTGCTGGTCTTTTGTTAAAGATTCCCTATTTCTTTCTCTTTGCCTATACACTGATTTCAGTCCTTGATAGGGAAGGCAATCTATAGCCTGCAGTCCAAATAAATTATTGCCATCTTCCCATTCTATTACCATTCTCTCTCTCCTTTACTGTTTATTTTTAATCACAATATGACATCTGAGGTTCATGCAGTCAAGTGGCTGCAATTAATGAGTATGGATATCTGTGCAATATAATTACAATCATTTCAATGATCTTAAATCAGGAATGTAAATTCAAAAGATCCAAAAGAATATGTGCATTTATGCATGGTCAAAAAGTGTGTGTGTGTGTGTGTGTGTGCACATGTGCGCGCGTGCCCAGGACCCAAGTTGCATTGAATCCGCCTCTGGAGGATAACATGAATTTGTTTCCTTTTTCAATGTACTGAGTGTTGATGTATTGTTTATATGATATAATGAATGGTCGACATGCATTGGTGCATATTTTGTTTGTCAACCATTCATCATATAATTGTCATGGTACACTGGGAAGGGAGACATTGTTAAATCAGGATGTATTTACTTTGTTAAATTATTAGTTGTACATTTATAAGACTTAGAGCACATTCACAGGAATAAGAGGTACTAAATAATGTCCTGAGATCCATAATGATGGAGAATGGGAATCCTGGTTTAACCGTTTTATGTATGAATAGAGTATCTGTTCCTATATATGCAGCAGGCAGTAGTCACCTTCATGTTGGTTAGATTGCTGCTAAACCTATTAGACTGTAGATATTACATCTCCCTGTTCTTTATGAGTCACATCAATCTCAAGATGCACTTGCTTGAAGCACTCCTCAAAATGGAGTACATCGACATTTATGCTGTAACGGAGACCTGGTTTAAAGCAGCAGAAAGCACCCCTGCGCTACCAGGCTATAACTCATTCCACACCTTTTGGCCTCAGAACATGGACCGAAGCTCCAAAGGCTGTGGTGTCTCCATATTCATAAAAGATATGCACACCTCCAGACTAGTAGCCCAGAATAATGCATCTGAGATACTTCAGTTACAACTAACATTGGATAAGGTGGCGATTCAGGTCGTAGCCTGCTATAGGTCCCCAACCATGTCCTAAGACTCTCACTCCATGTTCCTAAGCACCCTGGAAAGTATTAGGGTCCAACCCAACACTCTCATACTAGGTGACTTCAACTACCCTTCCATCAACTGGGAAAACTACTCATGCACCAATACACTGGCCCAACGCCTCATGGAATTCATCAATTCCAATACCCTGGACCAGCTCATTTTTACCCCCACTAGAGGATGCAACATCCTTGACCTGGTTATTACTAACATGGGCAACCATTGCTCTATACCAATAGTCAATTCCTCCCTGGTTAGATGCGACCACAAACTAATCACCATGGAAATCCACATCTCACCCACACCATCCCGCAAAGGTAACCACCATGAAAAACTTCTCCAAAGCTGACTTTGGGCTCCTATAAAACAGAGGTGACTAACTTCAAAGCACCCATGTCAATGGAAAATAGATGCATGACTGCCGAATCATACACTGATGCACTGTATGAACATGTACATAAATGCATGGAACTAGCCATACCCAACAGAATCAAGATGCTGTCCTCCAAAATAAGGAAGCCAATCTGGTGGTCCCCTGCCATTAATAAACTCTACAATAGAAGGAAGAAACTGTTGCAGAAAAATGTGAAGTTCCAAGACTAGAAAAACTCCCTTATTAGCCTCAACAAAAAGTTGAGATCCCTCATCAAAACCTCTAAAGCCAGCTATGAAGGCAGAATTGCGGCAGACACTAAAAAAATCACAAAGCCTTCTAGAGTTATATCAAGAATCTCCACAATACCCAGGTTTGCTCTGAGTTACTGCACAATGGTACCCCCTCTTCTGAGCCAACAGATATTACCAACATACTGGCCAACAGATTCTGTGCCAACTTTACCCCTCCCCCCAAAGGACCAATCACAATACTGGAGGAATGCCAGGTACCCAGCATTACTGCAGCACAGGTTTAAAGCTGCATTGTCCAAGGCCAAGAATACAGCTTCCATGGGACCCGACAGTATCCCTGAATGTGTTCTACATGAACTAGATAGTGAACTGGCACCACATCTGTGTGCCCTGTTCAATCACAGCCTCACCTCAGGCTTTGACCCTTCCAAATCGCACACTGCTACAGTCATCCCTCTCTATAAATGGGGAGTAACTACAGACCCTGAGAATTATCACCCCATTAGCCTAACAAGTCTGATATGTAAGGCTATGGGGCACATCATCATGGACCTAATTAACAAGGATATAGGGAATCTCTAAACTGTAAATCCCACGCAATTTGGTTTTGTGAAAGGTAGATCATACCTCCTCAACCTCATTGACTTCTTTGAGTCAGTCATCAGAGCTGTGGATGAGGACAAGGCAGTTCATACAGCCTACCTTGATCTGGCTAAAGCCTTTGATACCATTCCCCACTCAGGAATTATTGATAAACTCACCAAGCTAGGCATCAACCCCTATATCACTAAGTGAGTTTCAAACTGGCTCACAGATAGAACCCACAGTGTGAAAGTAGCAGACTCCAAGTCAGACTGCCGACCAGTCATGAGTGGAGTCCCACAAGAATCTGTCCTGGGTCCTCTCCTGTTTGGCATCTACTTCTCAGAAGTCCAGGGCAACATGGAGTGACTCTGCTTGACCAAGTTCGCAGACGACTGCAAGCTGGGAGCCATTATTAACTCCCCAAGTGATGTAGACAACATACAGAAAGGCCTCACTGAGACCAATGACTGGTGTTGAAACCATGGCTTAAGTTTAATGTGAAAAAATGCATCATCATCCCCTTTGGGAAAAACTCAATTCCCACTAATTACCACATCGATGGGAACCCACTTAACACTGAAGGAGTTATAAGAGATCTGGGGACGCAGGTTGACAGCAACCTCTCCTTCGACCACCACATTGCCACTGTGGTCAGAAAGTCCTTCTGTGGCACATCTCATTACCAAGGGTTTTACATCCAGGAAGAAAGAGGTCATCATCTCTTTCTACTCTTCCCTCATTAGGCCAGTCATCAATTATAATGTCCCATTTGGTATTTACCTCACTAGACACACGCAACAGCTGGAAAGGCCACAAAAGTACCTCACAAAGAGGATCCTAGGCCTTAAGCACATGTCCTACATGGACAGACTCAATCTCCAGCTATTCTCTGTCTCATATCATCTACTAAGAGGCGATCTCTGCTTGACTTACAAAGCCATGTCTGACCCAGCTCTGTTAGAATAGCTACATTGAAAGAAATCTCAAACCCTCCACACCACACACTCCAGAGACCTCAACCTCATTGCTACAATCAACAGAACATGCTGGAGGAACAGGTTCATAACCCGGAGACTGCCCATGCTCTGAAATAGGCTTCCCATACATGTCAAGCAGAGCACCTCACTGGCCTTCTTCAAGAGAAATCTTGATGAGTGGATGGGAAATAGAAAGTTCACACCAGGGATAACTCCAGTGGCTCTACTTGATAGAGTCACTGGGAACTAACGTCGGGCAGTACAATGCCAGGGCACTTCTGTAGGCTAGGCTTGTAAAGGCTCCAGGGTCATTAGCCTAGTACACACCTATGAACATTGGTTTGGATTTGTTTGCATTTATTGCATACCACTGTTTGTGAGTCAAGCACCAGAACAAGCAAGCACAGGAGCAAATAATTTTGGTACATGATCATAATAATTCCAGTGTGTTAACCAGGTAAGCATACTGGTCACACAGTTCCTTTTTAAGGGTGACCTGGGAAAAATGTTTGGTTAAGTGACTTGTTCAAAGCCACACAGTAGACAAATGAGAGCTGAACAAATCAAACCCTGTACCACAACAACTGCAGCTCATAACCTTAACCCTTTGCAGCAACAGCCAGACATTTGCAGGCAATATCTATAAATCTCCATCCCTGCTATTAGTTAAAGGCTATGTCTGATAGTGATGATGCTAAGGCACAATTCTTGCTTTAAAATGACTGCTTATAGTCCAGATAGCTATAAAGTATTGAGTAATGGAAACCTCATTTGGAAGTGCATTAATAGTCGACAAAGAGCAGAGTATCATGAGCTATTGTCGAATACCGCATCAAATTAAATTCCCTCTTGATTCCTGTGGTGGTTTACTGGGCATTTTAAATAATTAATTATGTACATGCTAGTGCTGACTTTCCAGAGATGCCAGCCTGAGTCTTTACCACTAAAGTCTGATTTAACTCTTGCAAATACAGCACACTGATCTTTCTAATTTGTAACTACAGCATTCCTTAGCTATTGAGACTTGTTGGCACAACAATTGGATTACTTTTACCTCAAAGCACTTCACTGCCACAAATATCCCCTTTCATTACGAAGCCTCTTGAGCTGCCTGCCATGTATCTTCAAATGGTGTCCTCTTGTTCTCTGTTGATACATTTAAGGTATGTAAATGTATCTGTTTGGTCTCCTTTCTTTGTTTACTTTTACATTTGCTTTTTTATTCACAAATTTACTGTAATTGTGTATAGGATCTTGCTCTCCCAAATTACTGAATAAGATAAAGAGGTACTGGGGAATGAATGTATATATGTGGTTATCAGTTGCTGTACATATGGTGAGACAACAATTGTAGCACAGACTGCAGATAAACCACGGGGGGGGGGTTGTAAAATTGATTAATCTGATGTTGTCAGTCGTCATTTCAAACAGACTTGGCTGTTACTACAGCTCTCTCCAGCCAAACACTCTTGAGCTTCACCTCTACCTATAATCCCTCTCTCTCAGTTACCTCAGATCTTGTTTGCTGTTTTCCAAAATGGTCACTGCTGTTGAGCTTAGTGAGTTTAGTTTAAATTCTTTTGTCCTCAAAGTTTCTCCTATCTTGTTTAATTCCTTTTCCTTACACTTAATGTAATCCTTTAAGTATCATTGATGATACTCCTTTCCCTTACACTTTTGTGTATTTTCCCACTATCAACATTGATAGTCCCCCTTCTCTTTCATAGTTTTATCCTTTTCCCGTGCACAGTTGTGTACTTATTCGATTATCATTGCTGATAGTCCTTTTTCCCCTTTTCTCATCTTAAAAAAAAAAAAAAAATATATATATATATATATATATATATATATATATATATTAGAAAATAAAAACAAAATGTCTCTTTCCTTACCTGTTCTTTCCCTTCTGTAGTGTAAGTGCCTATTTTCTAGTGCTCTTCTACCAATGTATATGGCTTAAACGGGTAAGGGCCCCTCTGGTTTTAAAAAATACCAAAAGTGTGGCCATAAAATACCGTTGGATTTTCACACTCTTTGTGTATATTTTCTAGGAGCCCTCCATCTATAAGAAGACTGCAGCATTTGTCATGCCATTAGCTGTCAAGCCCTTGTAGAAGGGTGAAATAAGCTTATTTTAAAAGGTCTGCGTCCCTCATCTTTTGGCAAAGCGTTATCTTCTGGAGATAAAGCAAAAAAAGACATTTCATCTCCTTCGTCGTCATCTTCTGTGGACAAAGGCAAGAAAAGAAGGCTCTCGTTCCCAACCTCCCCATCAGCTCTTAAAAGCAAAAAAATTGAAACCCTCTGCCCTGAAAATTTCTACAGAGCTGCAGGCCTCTGCTTCTGACACACTGGTGCTGACATCTACTCCACCACTGATTGTTATTTTAAGTCCTTCAGTATTGAAGACCTCATTGCAGGGAATTTCTGCTGCTTCACCTGCTATGATCAAGGACATACTGCCTAGGACTACCTATTTTCCTTTGATTGATCCCTTTGCTGGAGAGCTCCCTGAAGTTTTCCTGCAGAGGCCTAAATCTCCTTCTACTTTGTCAGTCCACTCCATCAAAAGTCTTTCTGAACTGGATGTGGAGAGGCTAGTGAGTAAAATCCTATGGGCTACAGGACTTTCAGGCCCCCTGTCAGTTCTGACCCCCTCAAGTCTTGGTACTGAAACTTCCTTTACTGCATTAACTACTCCTCCTCTCACCTCCTTGAAAGTCTTCTAGTCATTTGTTCTGGATCTCCCAGCACTGACTGTACCAGCTCCAGAGTTATTTGTTTCTTCAGAACCAGTAGTTACCCTGAGCTCTTTGGTTACTTTGGAACCATAGACCTCCTGGAGCCGTAGCTACACTGTCAGTTCTGGAGGGCATATCTTGATTCCAGGTTTTTCGGAGCCATCCCTGATCCTTGGAGCTTCAGCTTGAGTTAGTTTAGCTCCTGCTTTGGTTTTGAGGGTCAGTTCTTCAGAGTGGAGCGTGACCCCAGTTCTGAGGTAGTGTTTCTCGGTTCCAGACTCCCTTCCCACTACAGGGAATCTGGCCTTTGAAGCTATGCAGAGGGTCCTTTCTTTTGCAGAGATTCAGTTGGCACCTTCCCCCCAGAATAGGTACCCCCCCCTCTAATTCAGTTATTCCTCCTGCCTGTCCACTGGGACAGTGGATGCTGAAGCCTTAGGCTTCACAGGCTCAGGTACTGTCATCTTCTGATACCTCCCCAGATTATCCCCCAGAGAAGGTCCCTCAGAAAAAGAAGTGCAAGTGGTAGAACTTAGATTCAGCCAGGAATCAGTCACTGTGGACACAGAGTTTGATGAGGGGGAAGGGTCCCCACGGTCACCTCCTGAAGATGTCGAATTTGGATACATCCTTGAAATTTTAAAACAGAGGGGTGGATGGAAGTCCCAAAACCCTTCCTCTGAGGAATCTGTTTACCTGTAGGCTTTTGGCACCTGCCTATCTACTTCTTGGGTGACCCTCACCTGCTGATGAACTCATTTAGTTGATTTTACTGTGGGTATGGAAGGCTCCAGACACCATAGAGCCCATCCCCAAAAGAATTGATAAAATAGTATCTGCCCCCGAAGATAAGCAATTCTGGGCCAAGGGATTAGCTGTGGATGCTATGGTCATAGCAGCCATGACTAAAAAGGAACTTGTTGAGGAGAGGACCTCTGTCCATCCACCCAATAGGGAGTCTCTGGCTATGGACAGATTTGCAAAGCAGGTCTATGCTTCATCGACCTTCGCTTTAAGGTTCTTGAATTTTTTGTCACATTTTGCTCCAATGGGATCTGGTTAAGGAATTGTCAGACATCCTAGTAGGAGCTGTAGCTGAGGTAGTCCAAGAGAAAGTGGCTTCCCAGTTAGCTGTCTTGGAGTCTGTGTCCAATTTGTCCATGAGGTTGATTGCTCATACAGCCAAAGGGACGTCTAGAGCAGCGGGTACAGGCATAGACATAAGGAGACACACCTGGGTGCACCTGTGTGACTTTGTGGAACCATTCAAGTATTCTTTCATCAATGATCCTTTTGAAGGAACTTCTTTATTTGTCCCCAAAGTAAAACAGACTTTATCCAGGTGTGAGAAGGATGGTAAGACCCTTTCTGCTGTGGGTGTGCATTTCTTCACCCCCCCCCCCAACATTCCTTTCCAGGAACCAAAGGAGTGGTGGAAAAATGTGGTTCAAAAAATCCCAAGGACACACGTGGAGGAGGATCCCCCAGGGGCAGAGGGGGGGACCAAATACGGCATCTTTGTGGCAGAAGTGGTCTGCAAAATCAGGGCTTCAGGGATTCCTTCCCAGAAAAGCCCTTTCAGTGTTCCTGAAGTGAGGCCCGGTTGTCTTCCTCTGGAGCCAGTCCTGGGATGCTTGCCTTTGCACCTAAATGCCTGACTAAATTTAGCAACAGATTCCTGGGTGCAAAGGATAATTTTTAGAGGCTATATCATTCCCTTTCCTCACCCTACTCCCCTACTCAAGAAAATCCCCGATGTTCCCCACAATCAGAGGGATTCAGCAGTGCAAGAAATTCAAAAACTGCTGGACAAAAGAGTCATCCAAGAAGTCACACCAGACCAGAAAGGATCTGGAACCTACTCAATATTCTTTTTAGTGCCAAAAAAGACAGGGGACTGGAGACCCATTTTGGATCTCAGTGTGCTGAACAAATCTGTTCAGCAAACAGATTTGTTCAATGCACTGAACAAATCTGTTCAGCAAACAGATTTGTTCAGTGCACTGAACAAATCTGTTCAGCAAACAGATTTGTTCAGTGCACTGAACAAATCTGTTCAGCAAACAGATTTGTTCAGTGCACTGAACAAATCTGTTCAGCAAACAAAGTTCCGGATGGTCATGGTAAAGTGTATGCTTTTCTTTCTGAAGAAAGATGACTGGATGTGCTCAATAGACCTTCAGGAGATGGACAAACACTCCAGAAATTTCCTCTGCTTCCTGCTGGGAGCCAGTCATTATCAAATCAGGGTACTGCCCTTTGGTTTCACCACAGCCCTCAGGGTGTTTACCAAATGCATGGCAGTTGTAGCAGGTCACTTGAGACTGCAAGGATTCCGAGTATTTCTGTACTTGGAAGACTGTCTCATAACCACTTCGACCAAGCATCAGTTAATAGTAGCCAGAAATTACACTATCGGTATCTGTGCCCATATGGGGATTACGGCCAATCTCAAAAAATCACATTTAACTCCAGCACAAAATTTAGAATTCATAGGGGCTGTACTAAATGCTCAAACAACAATAGCATCCCTTCCTCCAGAAAGACTACAGAGAATAGTGGAACAAGTACAAAGGGTAATCCGTAGAAAGAGGGTTCTAGCTCAACAAGTCTTGCAAGTTCTGGGGTTGATGGCAGCATCAATAACTCTAGTATCTTTAGCCAGGGCTCATATGAGAATTCTACATTAGACACTAGCTTGGGTCTATAGTTCACCATCCCTTGTCAGACCAAATCCTGATCACCAGTTGTTGCAAAATGGATCTGCTTTGGTGGATACATTCCGAACAAATTCTTTCAGTTGTCCCTTTGTTCTTCCAGAGCCCACAGCCATAGTGACTACAGATGCCTCCTAGATGGGGTGGGGGCATTATCTGGGCAAGATGGTCCAAGGCACTTGGTCCCCTTTAGATGCCAACTTGCACATCAATTTCCTGGAGCTAAGAGTGGTGCTTCTTGCATTGCAGGCCTTTCAGACAGCTGTTCCTTAAGGGACTATTGCAATTCAAATGGACAATATGTCAGTGGTTTGGTACATCAACAAGCACAGAAGAACCAAGTCTTACCCCCTTTGTCAAAAAGTCCTCAGAGTGTGGCAGTGGGCAATCTCTTCCATCTGCTTTCTAATAGCAATGCACATTCCAGGGAGTTCCAATGTGATTGCAGACAAGCTGAGCAGATGCATCCTTCAGCATCATGAGTGGTCTCTTAATCTAGAAGTGGTGAAAATGATATTCCATCATTGGGGTCAACCTTGGTACGACCTGTTTGCGGCCCCCCTAAACAACAAGTGCAGCAGCTACTTTGTCCTGATTCTCCCTCCAGGGAAGTCACCCAGAGATGCTGTCTTCCACAGTTGGCCCCCTGGTCTCCTACATGCCTTTCCTCTGATACCTCTAATGCCAACATTTTTACAGAAAGCACTCAGGTTGAAAAGCACAGTAATTCTCATTGCACCCTTTGGTCTTGACAGATTTGTTTCCCTTTTCTTTTGCCTTATCTGATTTGACAACAATGGATTCTGGACCTGGTTCCAGAATTTCTGTCCCATCCAGACAGTCTTGTTCACCCAGACATTTTGAACCTCAAGCTGGTAGTGTAGTTCCTCCAATTCCATTAGTTGCCAGGCATCCTAATATCCCTTCCCCCAGTATGACACATTCTCCTGTCCGCTCATAAACTTTCCACTCAGAAACTTTACTCTAGTAAGTGGAAGAGATTTACTATTTGGGCCCATAAAAAACAAATTAATCCTTTTTCTGCTTCCATAGAGCATGTCTTAGACTTTTTAGCATCTCTTTTCAATGTTGCAGGTTCCCTATTCACTATTTTATTGCAATTGGCCGCAATCTCTAATTTTCATGATGGTTTAGAAGAACATTCTTTAGGCTCTCATAAACATTGTAAATCATTCCTAAGGGGTACACTTTTGTTAAAATCCCTGTTCAAGGGCCTCACTCCTCCTTGGGATCTGAACTTAGTACTACAAGCCCTAATATAGTCCCCCTTTGAATTCTCTGCAGAATGTGATCTGAAGTTTTTATCTCAGAAGACCCTGTTCTTTGTAGCCATTACTTCTGCCAGGTAGCCATTACTTCTGCCAGGAGGATTTCAGAGGTCCAGGACTTATCGTCTGAATCTCCTTATCTGATTTTCTATAAGGACAGGGTCTCCTTATAAACAAATCCCTCCTTTCTACCCAAGATAGTATCAGAGGCTAACATCAGTCAGATGATTAATTTACCAGTTTACTTCCCAAATCATTCAAACAAAGAAGACTATGCCTTACATTTACTAGACTTTCATATACAATTATGTTTCTATCTTCACAGAACCAAAGAAATTAGAAAATCAACTCAACTGTTTGTTTCCTTTTCCATTGCAAAATTGGGTAAAGCAGTCAGCAAGATTACTCCCGCTAAGTGGTTGAAAGACTGCATTTCATTCATTTATGATAAGAATAAATTAACCTTGCCTAAGTCCATCAAAACTCGCTCTACAAGATCTATAGCCACTTCAGCATTTTTCAATCTAGAGCTTCAATGGATGATATTTGTGCAACAGCTACTTGGGCTTCTCCCATTACCTTTATTACTCATTACAATCTGGACTTGGTCTCTAGGGGAAGATCATCCTTTGGCTCGATGGTCCTCAAGAATATCCTTCCTTGAGTCCACCCAAGATTTTAGGTGGCTGGGGACTCTGTCCCATCTGTCAAGGATAAAATGAAGATTGACAACATCAGATAAAGAAGGTTCCGTCTGCATTGTCTATCTTTATTTATCCTTGACTTCCCAACCTCCATCCCCTGACCTCGCAGAAGTTTTGGTGGAACGGATCATATTCCCTTGAAGTATTATGATTATTCAAGCACAGTAGATAAGGCTTCCCTCTGGCTTACTTTCTATATGTGTGTGTTTGTGTGTATATATATATATATATATATATATATATATGTGTGTGTGTGTGTGTGTAGGGATTTACATGTTTATTTACTTTCTGCAAACTTGATCTGAGGTAATTGAGAGAGAGGGATTGTGGGCAGAGGTGAAGCTAGAGAGTTTTTGGCTGGCACAGTTCTGATATCGGAACTACACCCATTTGTCAAGGATAAATGAAGATAGACAACACAGATGGAACATTATGGTGAGTACATAACTTCTTTTTTTATCTCTATATCACAGTATTATGAAATAACATGTTGAGTTAATCACTTTTAATATGATAAAGCATGCCAGAATGCATAGATTCATTTCACATTTTCAATATTTTTGTAGTGTACGAGAAAACTAAACAAGCTAAAAGAGATATTGACCTGAATTTCAAGACTATTGAATAGCATTTCAGATTTCTGCTATTCAGCAATGCTACTCAAAATTTAAATCCCAGCTCCATCCTGGAATGACATGTTACTGAGGGGAGTATTCCATAGACTTGCTAATACTACATTGGTGGTAAGAGGTAATGTGATTCAGTTATGTCCTATTTAATGAATCTCATTACCTATTCTTAGTCATACCCTTCCTACATAGAACCAATTCTGCCACATATACTAATTTTTCCATTACCTCTTCCAACAATATTATCTTGGATATTGTCCAAAATACCAAAGTACTCTAAGTTAGCCATGACAATAACCTAATATTGGACCTCCATACATACAGTGCCATAAAAAGTTACTCAAATACTAGGTGCCTTAGACAGAGTCAAAACATGTTTCTCAAAGCATGCCCAAAAAACTACAGCTAGTATCCATCTCTGCCCAATCCACCCTATGCTGCCCTAATCTATACTACTCCACAGCATAGACTAAAGCAGTGATGCAACAAAATAGCCAAAGTTGCCTCAAATTTCACTGGAAAAACTTACCATTGCATTACTCTCCCAAAAAGCAACTGCATGGAATTTCCCAGCTATATTCAATATATCCAACTATCTGTAGCCCACCCTGTTCTGCTCTAACCATCCAAATGTTCTTCTCTAATCCCAGTGATAAAGTGTTACTGTCCCACAAGAGAACTCTGCTCTAAAGATAAATACCTGGCCTACCAGGACAAGGCATCAAATGCACATGATGATGCTTTGTTCTTACTCTTGCATGATCCAGTCAGACCTTCCTGATAACCAAATGCAAATAAATAAATAAATATTCCTGGCATAACTCAATGGCTATCGAACCTTCCATGCAACTGCTGATGTTAGCCAAAGCTAGATGACCCTATAGTACCACTTGTGTGTCAGTCACATCATTGCAGGCATGACAGGCAATACTGTATGTAGGGAGTGTTGTGCACCAAAATATAAGGATGGCATGGTGTTGGGCTGTGCTACAAAAGTCCAGTATAAACTTGTTAAAAATATAAAGTTTGGAGCCATCTTCTTGTATGACGGAGATGGCTACTGTGCATGCACTTGGTCCTTGGACTTGGATATCACATTCCCTTTCCTCTGCTACATAAGACCAGCTTCACTTATCTGTTGGAATGATACTGCAGAGATTTGGACTTCCCACCATGTAATGCCTGCAGTACCATTGCTGGAATACAGGTGGAGATGTTCCTATGCCACAGCAGTTGATAGACTTTAATGTGCTAGTGCAATACTTGGCAGTTTTATATCCGTGTTCAAAGCCAGTGTGAAAATTCGAAGTGTTGTTGCATGTTAAACCTGTGTAGCTCAAGAAAGTCTTTTCTCATTGGCTCTACTTTTGAACCAATGAGAGAAGACTTTCTAGAGTTTTCTGTCATACAAGGATAGCAGCTGTATGGGGTAATCAGGGAGATGTGGGCTATTTTATTGTTATTATTTTTTTTAACAAGATGTGCATATTTTTTTAATGTTTATGCCTCCCCAGTCAGCAATGGTCCCTTGGCATCTATATAAGTCACTTGTGCAGAATCTGGCCTGATCTGTAATTCTTGAATCTGATTTCTGATGAAGCAGGCATTCCAGTAAAGTATGCAAATTCTTTATCATCTTTCCAAAACTTTTGTAAAAAGAGAGCCAAAAGTGGGTGCTAGTAAAAGCATGGTCTAGCCTAAGGTTATGTCCATTCACTACCAATCTGATTAATAGCTTGGTAGTTCAGGAGTACAGATGTCTATGATGATGGATGGTGTTTTTTGGAAATATGTCTTTTATAAAGAAAGGTATTCCTAAAGATAGAAAACTATAGTTATTATGGATATGAGCAAAGTCCTGTGACATCTTACACCTTGGAAGATAATACATCAGTACTACCTTTTTTGGGCTCCCTATCAGAAATGCAAGACCTGTAAATCTTGACACTTGAGAAAATAAATCCCCCCACCCCCATACACACACCAAGTTGAATTCTAACACTTGATGTTAAACCTTCATCCCTTCACGTATTTTTTTTTTGGGGGGTGCACCTTCCCCCCTTGCACACTCCCCTAAAGATGGGCTTGTGTGTCTTCCACATTTCTGCTAGTTTATAAATATATATATATATATATATATATATATATATATATAGATATAGATTATACCTCTGAGTAGGGAAATACTCCCAAGACTCATTTACAGTTTCAGTTACACTGTTGCAAGGATCACAGTAATGGTCCCTGGAATTTCACTGGGCACCCAGTGCTGTCCAGAACAATAGACATCATGCCTCAGCTGAAGTGGCAATGAAGTATGCACTTTGTCTCATGCATAATATTACATTAGGATAGATCATACTGAGATGCCAGGAATGGTATGAAATTAACTGGGCAGCTAGCCCTGACAGTATCTCAGTTCTTGAATAAGGAAAAGAGGGCATTCTTTGTAAGATTTGGATCTATTTAAATGGGGAGAAAACAATTACTATTTCTGTAGGCTCATTTGAGGTAAGTAGGTGGGTTGGAGCACTGCTTCACTAAAGAGGTAACATTTCTCACCATGGTAGAGTGGGATCAGAAGTATAATTGGGGCATTAATGTACAATCATATCAGTTATTCCCAGCAGAGTAGTGATCTGAGAACTAGTGAGTACTTCATTGTATGCAAAAGATGAGCTGTAGCCATGTGAGTTGGGCAGGATTAATCTCAATGGTAAAACATTAACATTTCACCATTACTTGGGAGTAGTTAAAATAGGCTGTGTGGGGTAACGTAAATATAAAACTGCAGGGTGAAACTGCATTTTGACTGGTGCTGGAGAAGAAGTGAGGAGATAAACCGCATGTAGGGAGAAGGGGGATATACGGTAGTATTGGATAATATAGAGATTCCATATGACAAAGTGATCTCCTGCACAAACTTATGCTGTGCAGCCAGCTATATGACCCAAAGGGATAAATTCTTTGCTATAGCCCAGGTGACCTAGGTTCAGTTATTGCCCTGGGTGTCTGCGGTACTGCCAAGGGGGGGCATGCACTCTGGCACGTCTGTAGTGGGGTGGAGACATGCAGTGAACCTTGTTGTAAAGATGCAGGGGCATTGTCTAGGCTACTCTGGAGGTACAACAGTATGGCAGCATGCTACATTGCACATCCATTCCTAGATATTATGGTTAAAAGCAAAATGGGTGGGGAATTTAGATCATCTAAAAATAATCCCTCCTTGTCAACAATATGGCGCTGACTTTGAATGCCTTAGTTTTCTCACCAGCTCCAATTACGGGTTGGAGAAAGTTCAGTGGAGGCTTGTCAGGTTTGGTAGATTCAGTAAATGAGGAGAGGTTCTTGGTCAGCTGCAGGGGTGGAGGGCCAAAAACAAAAAAGTCAGTCAATAACTAAATAAATAAATAAAACTTATTCTGAGGGTTTTAGGTGTGGTAAATAACTACCAAATCTATAATAAGGTGATATATTGCAGGGTTTATATTCAGGACTGGATTAGAAAACTGAGCATGGAGTGGCACTGTATGTGAAGGAAAGTATCCACTGTCTGGTATTGAAAAGGAAAGTTTCCCGTCTGTTTGATAATGGGGAAATTTTTGAGTAAATACTGTATAATTTCCTCCAAAGGAATTAATTTTGGAATGATTTGATGACGGCAGATGAATAGGAATTTCTGCCTGGTAAGAAGAGAAAACTGATAGCACGGCACTTTAATATATACTAGGTGATTGGCACTATGTTGCATTTTGCACATGTTATCAGGCAGTATGAGATGTGATCTCATAAAATATCTATACTAATGAGTGCTAGAACCTTCTAGCAGAGGGAATATCTTGAATTTGGTTTTGTGAAAGAGAGAGATATTCTGAGATGTAGTGACCATGGGGTTAATGTATCTCAGCATGCTGAAAGTCAAGGAAAACATTCTTGCAACAGCAGTGGTGTAGAATATTACAGAGAAGATTGTGGTCAGATGGGAGAGTTAATGGGAGATGATTTCACTGCCTTCACTGTAGGATCGCCTATGATTTGGACTGAGGAATATGATGGCGCAGTGTGGTGGTATTCAAGGAAGAAATAGCAGGTAAGAAAACTGTAATAGTTTATAATGCAGCAACAGTCGCTATCTGGATTAGAAAAATCGTATGTGTGAGTTTGGAAAGGAGAGGAGTAGGGAGAAGACATACAACACGATCAGGTGACTCTGCCAGGGGTTATAGGGTCGTACTGGAAGCAGAACAAGGGTTTTACTGCTACATCTGTGAGATGAGTTAGAGTAAACTTAAAACAGCCGTGCTTGGGATGAATGGTACAAAGTATGTGATAGATCTCAAGGTAGAAAAAGATATATTACCTCACTCTAATAAAAGAAAATAAGCTATACCCACATGAAAACACTGGTGGGTCAGTGGGAGCTGAATGGGTGGAGAGATGCTATAAAAGATACAATAGATGAATTGGTGTCAAACTGTACCTGACTCTTACATCAGCTAGGAATTTTTCAGTTGTTTTATCCATCCATCCACAACCCCTTTTCTCCATTTTTATACATGGGGTTAGGGTGTCATTTCAGCAGTGATAGTCATCTAGAGCCAAGGTTTACACTGCCAGGTGGTCAGTCCTGCCACTGTATTTCTTTCATGCTGCACATTTACATGCACACTCACTTCTGTGGCCAATTTTAAGTTCAACTCACTAACTGCATATCTCTAGAATGTGGGAGAAAATCAGAGCACCTTCTGGAAAAGCATACTGAATGCTTCCTGAAATCACAACTTCATCTATTCATCTTGCTTTTCTCATTCTTTACTTTATTCTGGCCTAGGAGTACCACTTATGGGTGCATAAAGAAAATCTCTGAGTAAGTGCTTGCACACAAGTGTGTGTGTCTGTGTGTGTGTCTGTGTGTGTGTGTGTGCGTGGTTCCATACTAGTCCTGTCAGGGCATAGCAGCATAACCTACATTGCCTACTATATATCAGACCCAGTTAGCCTACGTAGGTTTAGGTATCATAGAATTGCCAACTATTCTGGACTATACAGACTTGTCCAATAGTCTGCAAATCACTGGTTTTCTGTTTGGAAGTGCAAACAGAATGACAGTGATTATTAAAATGCCACATCAAACTGACCTTTGTTTTTCCACAAAAACATCACTTAATGTAATGCAATCAAGCCAGACTGCTTAAAAAAACATGAGGCATTCTGTGTCCCACTGACCTGCTCAGTTATGTCACAAAATGGACATGGAAGTGGGCAGAGTAAGCAGGGAAAGGGATAGCGAAAGGTGGAAACAGTGGTGGTGTAAGAGATACGGATTTGGTGTGGTTTTTGCCAGAGCAGTATTTGCCAACTCTAGTCAAAGTAATCCATGATGAAAAAACGTAGGTATTCAAGGTTTCTCATACTCCTTCTTTGCATAATACAGAGCTAAGTATTGTCAGAAAAAATCAGCCTAAGTAATGGAAGACTAGATGTTGACTGCTTTCTCGTTTTTCTGTAATTTGTATGTAGAACTCCACAGATGTTATTATTCATACACGTGTAGATAAACTACAGTTTGACTACATCTAGTGGTGATGCAAGGGATTCTGATTTTATTACTGTGTCTTTTTTGTCATGCTGCCTCACATCCATTTTGCAGGAGCTGCTGACTTTTTCTCTTCATTGCTGTGCATAACTTTATCTGTTGAACATATTTATTTATTTTTGGGAGGGGGCGGGGGAAAGACATTTAGCACTTTCTTACTTACATATAGGGTATCGGATAGCTTCTACCAACAGATTCATTTAAACTTGTATTATCTATCACCCCAGAGTTCTGTATGAATTTCCCAGATTTTAATTTTGCAAATTTTAAAGGTGCACTAAATGGAATGTTTACACTAAACGCAGTATTATAATCACAGATGAGCAATAAAAACAGTGATCAGATCACTCCCATATCATGGGTTTATATACTGATTTACTAATATGAAATTTCACTTGAAAGCATGTGAATTCTAATTTGAAACAAAGCTGTTTAACTTCTGTATAATCATTCTGTAATAACTATGCTGGTTAGAAGGTTTCATTCATGGGAACAGTACTCAGGAAGGGATTGACTTACTGTATAGCTGAATCATATCTCTCAACCTCTTAGTTCAAGAAATCTGGACAAAGCCAGAAATAGTGGAGAGACAAAGGCCCACAAAACAGGGAGAGACTTTAAATATTGCTCTTAGAAAGTTGCTAGAATAATATGTTTTGTGTTAGCATGCATTTTCTGAAAGATATGAAGTCTGAAACTCAAATGCCTATCATTATTTAGCAACTTCTATCCCCAGTGGTTTGCTAGAAAACTACAGATTTTATGAGGAACAGAGCAAAAATATGAGGCAAAAGTCAGGACAATTGAGAAGTATGAAATGAATGCATCTTGTTAAAACAATATAACAATTGTAGCTGAGCAGTGAATCCAATGATCAGGTTGCATGTATAACATGGCTGTATACAAATATGTTCTGTATTTGCAGCTAATAAAAATCAGTTTTCTGTTATGAGGCTTTCCACAGCAACTCAGCTGTTGGCCTAAAAATGCTGGCACTTTTTTTTTGGCTGCTGACCACTTCTTTTTGCTTGAAAGCCAACACCAGAAATGGAATTCATTCTGTGTAGCGCTGCCTTTGTGCTCTTATGCTGTCAAGATTTTATTTTATGCTAGTAAGTGTTCCTTCTGAGAACAGTTTGCTGTCTGCAGTCCAGTTCTCATAATTTATGTTTTAGAAGTGTTTCTGTTATGATTTAGCCATTTCATTTTATTATCTCAGTCTGTTAGGTTATCTGAGGGCAAGCATAGCAGTGACTGTGGAAAGTGATGTTGCTGGTACTAATCATTTCAGCTTTGTACTCATCTTCTGGCTTACTTTCAGTTAGTCTGGCATACAGAACATGACCATAAAACTGCCCAGTCAGAGCAGAAACACTGGCATGAGCTCTGTTTTCCACTCCACGTAGAGCCAGCTGAACAAAGGGAAGGAGAGGAAGAGTTGTCATCTGCTAACATTTGTTAGGGTAGCCTATGCATCTAAGGGTCTGTATTATTTAACTGGGGTTAAGGACCTTACTTCATTCTTCTGTGATCAAGAAATGCAGAGACAGAAAGGTAGATGTGTACCACTCCCCTGCTACTGACTCCTAGGATTTATTGAATTCAAAGCAAAGAAACATAAACATTAAGTCAGTATCAGGAAGTAAAAAAAGGCCAAATACAAGCCAAGCACAAAATGCAAGAAAGTAAAACAAAACACAAGAAAAAAATATTCAACAATTAATCACTAACTGCTATGAACTGCATAGGGTTGCTGAACAATCATTTGCCTTAGATGCTGTGTTATACAATAGTTATTTGGTAAGTTTGGTAGTTCATCTTACCTGATGTAAAGGCCCTAATGATGTGTTTCAGCAGAGAGGAAAACTAAACTGATGTGTAGATTTGTGAGATTATACAGACAGGTGTGGTTATCTTTATTTATTCATTCACAATGCTTGATTCTCCTGTTAGACCTGACTTCTATGTGAAGATATCATTTTTGCCTGGTGTCCCCATGTGCCATCACTAGGTTTAAAAATTTTTCACCCATGTATCCCAGAGATGTCAGGAGATGATTTCACAGTGCTTGCACATATCCTTCGGTATTAGTGTTGTGTATCTGCATGCGTGTGTGAGATACCTGTTGACTATCCAGAATTTTGCAGAATATCTAGATTTGTGCCTCATATTTTTGGTCTGTTCCTCACAAAATCTGTGGTTCCCAGAAAACCATGGAAGATTTAAGTCATTAAATAATGACAGACATTTGAGTTTCAGACATCATATCTTTCAGATAATCATTGCTAGTGCAAAATATTTCATTCTAGCAACTTTCTGTTTATAAGAGCAATATTTAAAATTTATCTCTGATTTTTGTCATTTGTACCCCAGCCATTATTTTGTCTTTGTATTCTCCTTTCTATCTCTACAATCCACATCTCTGTCTCTTTCTATATCGCTAACAGGGCTCCTTGCAACTGTAAATTACTTTACATCTAGTATCTTATTTCACTCTTTGACTTTTTCTGACTATCAACATCAATGGTGCAAATGTTATTTTTTTAACTAAGATTGTCACCTTCCTCTTGTTATGATTTATAATCTGATTGTGTGACATAACGCTCTGTGATGTATTTCTACAAAATTTTTGTTTAATGTTGTTTTTTTTTCTATGTACAAGACAAAATTATACAAGACTATTCCTCCTATGTTAATATGTTTAATACTTATTGTATTTTCAGAAGAATCTCTGACTCCACCAATAATTCAAATAACATTTATTGTGTGAGCACTTTCATTTAATACATGTTAAATGAACTTCTTCAGATAATAAATGAACACCAGTGAAACCATTACATACATGTTGTAACCCCGAGTGGGGTATTGTGTCAAAGGCCTTTACGAGGTCCAGGTAGGCTGTGTGGACTACCTTCCTTCATCTATGGCTTTGGTAACTGTTTCAAAGAAGTTGACCAGGTTCAAGAGGCAAGATCTGCCCTTAACAAAGCCGAATTGGGTGGGATCCAGTGTCTGGAGGTTCCCAATGTCTTTGTTTATGATTTCCATGATGATACGTTCCATAGCTTTGCACACCAGGCTAGTCAGGCTTATAGGGCGATAGTTTCCAGGGTCTGTTGTGGCATCACCTTTGTGGAGTGAGACCACTGTTGCTGTACGCCATTCCTTGGGGAACATATCTTGTAGTAAGGCTGAGATTGAACAGTGACTTTATATGAGGGTTTAGTTATTCTTGGAGCTCATGTAAAACGCAGCCCGGGACACCGTCTGGTCCCATTGATGCTGTGTTTTTGGCTTTGGAGAGGGCAGCTCTCACCTGTGCATCTGTGATCTCAGGGAGGCTACACTCTGTTGGGATAGATATTTGCTCTTTTGGAGGGGAAGGGGGGGGGGGGAGTTTGCACTGAACCTTTCTGCCAGGATGTTGGTAATGTCTGTGGGTTCAGTGAATTTTTTCTCATTTTGCACTAACTCAGGGCATATCTGGGAGTTGCCTCCCAGGTTTCTGACATAACTAAAGAAGGCCTTGTGATTATCTTTAGTGTCTTGTGCAATTTTTCTTTCAAAGCTGGCCTTAGAAGATTTTATGAGGGATCGTAGTTTCTTGCTAGTACTGATCAGTGACGCCTTCCCTTTTTGGGATTTTGCTCTATAATGTAGTAGCTTTCTCCTTCTGTTCTATAGCTTATTTATGGCTGGGGTCCACCAGACAGGTCTCCTGCCTTTGGAGGAGTGAGCCTTGGTTTTATTTGGGATAGCATGCTCCATGCATTCCTGTAGGTGTCCATAGAATGCTTTTGTAAAGGATTCAGCATTTTGGGCCATATTGTCCACTGGCCCGGGGGCTTTGAAGGATTCCACCTCAGTTTTGAGAAGTGTGAAGTTTGCTTTTGAGAAGTTCTTCACCGTGGTTTCCTTGGCTGGAGGTGGGGACGGAATATGGATGTCCAGTGAGATTTGTTTATGGTCTGATCTTACCAATGAGGGGTATACCTCTGGTGTGGAACATAGAGACCCCACGTTGGTGATGACCAGATCCAGTATGTTTTCTCCTCTTGTGGGAGTGGTGACCAGTTGTTCCATAGCATTTGAGTTTATAAATTCTAGGAACCTTTGGGCTAGGGTGTTTGGGCTTGAGTAGTTTTCTCAATCGATGTTTGGGTAGTTGAAGTCACCCAATATAATAGTGTTTGGAGAGACCTTCATATTCTCTAGTGTTCTCAGGAAAGCCGAGTGAGGTTCCTGTGTTTGGGAGGGTGGTCTGTAGCAGGCTACAAACTGAAAGGCAGTTTTGCCCACTGTTAGTTGCACATGTATGGTCTCCGAAGCTTTGTGTAGTGCCACTAGCCTGGAGGTGTGGTTATCTTTGATAAATATGGATACTCCCCCTCCTTTTGTAGTTCAGTCCAAGTTTTAGGGCCGGAAAGCATGGTATGAAGTATAGCCTGGTAGTGATGGGGTGCTCTCAGGAGCCTTGAACCAGGTTTCTGTTACTGCACAGATATCGATATTCCCCATACTGAGGAGAGTCTCGAGTGCGTGCATCTTGATTATATTTCACAACATCACTGACCCACTGCAACAGTATACACTGCAATGACCACAAATGGTTGGCACTCAATAAATCAAAAAACAATTATGCAGGGAGCAAGTTCCTCTGCAACCCTCATGTGGGAGTGGAGCTGCTCCTCCATACCCCCTGCTAATTTATATGTACTAACTCCAAGATTGCAGAACAGTGGAAAAAAATGTAAAGTACCACCCCCAGTGTGTAGCGATCCCCTAAAAAAATGCTTGCATCCTGCAATAAAGCGGCAGTTTGATTTTCAGGTTTGCTCCAGTGTGCCTTTTTGCACCATATGAGCTTTCCTAAATGCCTTGATAACCACTAAGAAGGCATTCTGATCAAAGGAAAAGCCATCAGTGCCACAAGCGTGTTAACACCCCTTTTAGCAAAATATTCAAAGCTCCAGTTTTGAAAGTGCAATAGATGAGTAAATTTCATTATCTGCTCTCCCTATTAGGGAAAGTATTTAAACAAAGTGTTACTTTGCAGAATCTAATGAGACCAATGTGGAGTTGCATCTGATTCTGATATATGTACTTATTCTCTCCCAAAGTCAGTAACATTACCTGATAGAGTACATCACAAAAACATCTTTAAATGTCTGCACAACTGTAGTGATTGCTGCAAAGTTAGGATCTTTTTTTTAACACCTTTATTGAATTATCACTTGTGACACAGGCAAAATAACATTTATATAAAAGTAATGAAACTATAAACAAGTTCACGTTTACAAACATTATACTTCACATATATTGCTATATATCATATAATCTAAGCAACATTACATAAGTTATTCAATTCCTGACTTTTTTAACAAGAAACATATTTATTAAACCATCACTTACAACATAGGCAATCCTAGTTGCAAGCATTTTACATCACAAACCATACTGAAACTCTCCCAGTTGCAAACATTATACATCGCTTATAATCTACCCAATTGTTTACACTTAAGCATTCATTCCTGCTCTGTATATATAAATCCCACAATTCCCATTTTTGCTATGTAGTTTGCTCCTACCCTTTTCTGAAGATCTCAGTTCCATTTTTTATCTCTGTTACTGTATTCACTACTACCAGTATAGTTGGTTTAGATTTTGATTTCCATTTTTTTAGTAATTGCTTTTCTGGCAGCCACCATAATTAGACACAGCAAGGCCTTATCATGCCTAGGCAGTTATGATTCTATGTCATAGCTTAGAAAAATCATCTCCCTCATCACACCAATCCGCCTACCCAGCATCTCTGCCAGTGCATCCTGCAGAAAACCCTTAAAGTCAGCCAGCTCACCGCACTCCCAGAAAATATGTTCCCAATTGCCTCTTTCTTCCCCATCACACCTCCAGCATTTGCTGCCTACCTGAGGAAAAATTCTTTGGAGTCTACTTTGGGTATAAAAATATCTATGGGAACATTTCCAAGAAAAAATTCTAAATCATCTAGATTTTTTGCATATTTGGGAGACGTACATGTATCCTCCCATTGTTTCTTTTTTTGATTTGCTTATCCAATCTCTCTTTCCAATTCTTTCTAAACTCCTCTGATTGATTTGTATAGTTATCATGCAATATTTTATATGCTCTACTAATTATTCATTTTTTAATGGCAGCTTCTGTTCTAGATTCTACTAAAAACTCTACCAGTGCTGGTCTTTCCTTTAGGACCCCCTATTTCTTTCTCTTTGTCTATACTCTACTATCAGTCCTTGATAGGTGTCACTCTCCTTGCCCATAGACAATGGACGAGTCTTTATAGGTTCTGTTCAAGCAGCTTTATTATGTACAAACACATTATGATAGAAGCTTATTAACTTTAACTTAGGTAACTTATATACAAACTAGCTATTGCATTCATATATGCTCACTCTCTGGCTGCACTCTCAAAATGGCACTGGGTATATCATATAACTGCTATTTATCTTATCTTTGAGAAATAGATCATGCAATGCTGTAAATCACTTTTGACATGCAAACAATACACATAGTTCTTTGTCATGCAATTATACAGAACTAGGTACATATATACGGTCCTGTCCATGTTGCTGTGTATTTCAGACTAGGACTGGAAATATGACCAAATCTTGTGACATAAAACTGAGAATTACATATAGCAATTGGAACTGTCTCTGCTTAATGTTCAACCTTAGGAATATCAGGAACATACTCAGGAATTAAAGTAGAGGTTAAGACACATTCTGGGACGGGAACATTGTCTAACTTGCTCTGAGATCTAGAGTCTGTATCACAGGAACAATGCTGGGATAACGATTCTGGTACAGGAAGAAGATGTCTCAGATTTCTCCTGTACTCCACACCCTCAGATTCTACGAAGTAGAATCACGGCTCGGTACATATACATGTTACCTGACCAATCCGGTCAAAACCTTTCGCTTTTTGTATCCTCACTGTCTTTCCTTCTTTCAATGGACAAAGAAATCTGCTCAATTTATCATAACTGGACTTCTGGATTGAATGCTTCTTGAATAGCTGGACTCTGATGGTTCTGTTGTTCTTAGCTTTAGGCCTCAGTTAACTAGAAGTAATAGGTAGCTTTGTTCTGGTTTTCCTGGATGGACGTCTTTGAGCAGGCGAACCAAGTATATTATCACGGGGTATGTTTCTGAGATTAAGTAGATTCAAAAAAGACATCAGTATTATCACACTTTGACCTTTCAAGTAATTGCTTTGCCCTCTGTACTGCATGTTCAGCTGGTCCATTTGATTGTGGATATTCAGGACTACTAGTAACTTGTACAAAGCCCCATTCTTTTGCAAATTTCTGGAATAACTGACTAGTAAATTGAGTGCCATTGTCAGAAAAAACTTTGTGTGGACTACCATGGACTGAGAAATGATGTTTCAAGTTAGAAATAACAATAGTGGATGTTAGATTAGGTAGAAGATCAATCTAAAGCCAGTTTAAATAAGAGTCTAACAAATACTAAGTAATGCTGATTGTTCCACTCGAATATATCAGTGGCTACTGTTGACCAAGGTAGTTCAGGAACTTAACTTAGCTGAAGCAGTTCTCTTTGCAAATGTGGTTTAGTACTATTGTATACTGAACAAGAAGAAAGTACTTTATTAGTGTCTTTCACTAATGAAGGCCAAAATACTAGTTTTCTCGACCTTCTCTCAGTAGATGTGGAACCTGAATGACCACAATGCTAAATCTGGATATATTCATGTTGTAAGGAAGCAGGAACAACAATTTTAGGACCTTTGAAAATAATGCCATCTTCCATCAACACCTCATCTCTGTAAGGAAAATAGGTTTGCACTTCAGGTGGTACACTAGATTGCTTTGACAGCCATCCAACAGTAATGTAGTAGTTGAGCTTTTGCAAAACTGGATCAGTCTTTGTATGATCTCTCAGCTCATCAAGTCTTGTGGTAGAGATATTATACACTTCCATAACGTCAACGTCAAAATTCTCTGTGTCAAGCTGTTCCATGGTATTTCTGGGCAATCTGGATGAGGTATCAGCCAGATAAAGAAGTCTGCCTTTTCTACAGACCATTTCAAAGTTGTACTTTTGCAATTTGAGCATTATTCTTTGTAATCTCACTGGAGCTGAATGCATAGGCTTCTTCAGAATAGTAATTCGAGGTTGGTGATCAGTTTCAATCTGAATAGCACAACCATAAATATAATCATGAAACTTTGAACATGCAAATACTATTGCCAAAAGTTCTTTCTCAGTTTGAGTGTATTGCATTTCATCTTGGGTAAGTGTTCTAGATACATAGGCTACTGGTCTGCCGCCTTGAAGAATAACTGTGCCAAGACCAAACTGTGAAGCATCACAGGAAAGAGTGACTGGTTTATTGACATAATAATATCTTAATGTAGGTGGGGTGGCAATTTTCCACTTAAGGACTTCAAATGCCTTCTGGTGCTGTTCCTACCAAGACCATGTAATATTTTTGTGCATCGGCTCTTTTAAAGGTGTTGTCAACTCACTGAAATCTGGTATAAACTTGCTTAAATAGTTGACCATGCTTATGAAACACTGTAGAACTTGAATATTATCTGGTGCTGACATCTCAAGAATAACTGCTTGCTTGAACAGGTCTGGTCTCAAGCCAGTGCTGGTAAATAAATGACCTACATATGTGACTTCTGGTAGTCTGAATTTACACTTCAGAGGATTGAGCTTGAAGTTCACTTCATGTGCTCTCTCTAGAACTTTCTTTAGGTTTCTGTCATGCTCTGCTTTACCATTGCCTCCAACCAATAAATCATCTAATATTATGACACAAGGGTAACCTGAAAAAATGTGATCACTGGATGACTTCTGTGATGCCCGTGCCCTGGCCCAGCAATCAAGGAGCCTCAATCCTCACCACTAACACCAGTGAGGGGCGTCTCATATAGGAGGAAAGGATAACAAATACAGTAAAGTGCAATTTCCCTTAAGAGCACACAGAAATCACAGTCAGTCTGGGGCTGGTTGCTCACTTGCTCTCCAGATCTCAGCCTAGTGGGCAAGCTAAAACCTCCAGCACCCTCTCTGTCCAACCAGTGCTTTGTGTCCCTGCCCAAGTAGCGCACAGGCACACGCACACATGCACACGCACACACACTCACACACACACTTTGAGAAGAGTTTATATAACCACACAGACACTCCTGTGGAAGGCTGGCACAGGTTCTCCAGCTGTCCCCCTTTTCCCCAGACTATACCATAGTACCAGCTGCCACCACCCACTAATATTTATCAGCTACTCAAAGGCTCTTAAAGAGTGTCCAATTATTACTGTGCAGTTCTTGGCTGGAGTGTGGGGAGTGCCTTCTGTGTGGAGTCTGCATGTCCTCCCCGCGGTTGGGTGGGCGTTCAAAAGACATGCGTAAATGGGCATGCCTTTGTTGAAGGTTGAACATCGAGCTGGCACCTCGGCATTTGTGAAAGTCTACTGCCAGTCATTAGCGGACCGGAGTTCCGCTGTGGCGACCCCTAACCGGGAAAAGCCGAAAAACCAACAACAACAACAACAACATTATTATTATCCAATAGATAAGTGCAACTAAATAGTCGAGGCTTATTAGAGTGACTTGGTACAGGATCACTATATAAATGCAATGTACTCTAGAGCTTAAATTATCTCTACACAAAACAGCCACAGTTAAAAGGGTTTAAAAATATTTAGTAACAAATAGTCAAAACACAAGACAATACTTTGTACTACACAGTGCTAGTCAAGAGTTCAGAGATCACAGAGAAATGCTTAAAATAATTCAGTAGTACAGTTCTGACATCACAGAAAAACACTTAGTCTAATCTTTCTAGTTTCTAGCTATTTCTAAGAGAAAACACAAGTCTAAGATAACCTTACATATAGAGCAGGATAGTGCTGGTGTTGAATGGTCAAGACAAAAATGCTTAATGCTCTCTGATTCTCTCTGTTTTTAAAATCACATTCCTGGTTCAAATTACATCATTTGTCATACTTCCCTGGGTTCCCAGGCTAACAGAAACTACATTTACATTCTTTAGTAAGCTCACACCAAGTCAGGAAGCAAAGCCATAAAGGACATTTATGCATGCAAATTCTGGCCATTAACTCGGGCCTTAAAACAATAGCAAGAATTCCTTCACCTAGACAGGCCGGAGCCAACTTTAAAGATCAAAGACAGTCATAAAATGCTTGACGTAGCTTCCTTACAGCAGAGTGCACTGTTGTTACATTATTTTCCAGTTCCACATGTAACACTATTTTTACCATTTAAGACAACAAACCTGTGGTTTACATTAATATTTACAGATTACAGAATTATCTATAAAATTCTATCTGGCTGGGCTGGCAGTCTTCACAACTTCACTTGCAGAATTTATTCCAAATGGCATCCTTAGGAATCTGTATCTGCCAAATGGGGTACTAAAAGTAGTCAGTAATGAGGATTTGAGATCAAGCATCACTTGCCAAAATGAATTTTTTGCATCTAAGACAGAAAAAACAGTGGCATTCGGTATCAGAGCTGCAACCTCTTTGACTGTATGCATTGGAAGATCCTGTCTCTTCAATGCTTTGTTCAAATCTCTTGGGTCAGTACATATTCTTATTTCATCTGAGCCTTTTTCTGTGAGCTGCTACCACGGATGACACCCATTCAGTTGGTTCTGTAACTGGACAAATTACACCTTGCTGTACCATTTTATCCAACTGAGCTTTGACTTTATCCTGCATAGCTATTGGAACTTTTCTTGCTAGTCTGACTACAGACCTCTGGGTCTCACATCATAGAATACACAACTGGAAGTTTGCCCGACTTGTCATCGAAAACATCAGCATACTCTGAGAAAATGGCTTCAGAAAAATTGGAACTAAGTTATGCATTTATATGATGAACTTCTTTAGTAAAAGAAGGCATATTCATTCTCATACTGTCTCTGAGACCCAATAATGACTGTACTGGTCTTTGAACTACATAGAATAACAAGCTATAATAGTTCTTGGCCAAATAACATGAAATCATCACTGAGCTTTTGGTATGAATTTCTTCACCACATTAAACAACAAGTTTCACACTACTGGCCACATAGAGTTGTTCATTATGTCTCACTTTAGCAAATGTGTCTGCTGATATAACATTACACTTTGAACCAGTATATACCTGAAGCTCGGTGGATTTAACATTGATGTGGATGATTCAAAACACTTCACTCTTTGCCAACAAATTCACTGCCTCATCTCTTGCACCAATTACTAATACACCATCTAAACAGAAAGTAGAATTGCAGTCCACTTGATCAACTTGCCTTTTTGAGTGACCCTTCTTAATAACTGTATGGGGTTTAATTGATTTGCAAAACTTTTGAAAATGATTCAATTTTTTACACTTTTGACATTGCTGACCAAATGCTAAGCATTTCTCTTTTAGACGCATGATTGACACCACAATTGTGACAGTTAACAATAAAATTGGACTTGCGTTTTGCTGATTCACTTTTGTACTGCACTGAGCATGCTCCTTTCTTAGAATTTGCTGGAAAACACCATAGTTTCCTTGGTGAGCCAGCAGGGACTGTGGCTGCCATGTGCTTAGGCCTATTTCTCTTTTCCATGTGTTGCACGCTATCTACATTTGCTCTGGAGCCTGCTGAAACCATGCTCTTGTCATTTGCAAGCATACTTGTGCGTTTCTCTGTAACTTCATGGATTTAACAAATCTCTGTGGCTTTACTCAATGTTAAATCACTGTCACAAAGCAAAATCTTTCTCACAGCAGCACTTTTAATACCACAAATGAACCTGTCTTTTATTAACTCATCTTTTAAGTCACCAAACTGACACATTTTAGCTTTGTTTCACGGGTCAGTAATATAAGCTGCAAAAGTTTCCCCTGGTTTCTGATCTATTATGTAAAATAAATGCCTGTCTAATCTAACACTTGTCTGGGGGATACACATTTCCCTGAATTTGTGCTCCAAACACTCAAGGTCTTCCCTTGATTCAGCCTGTACAACAATATGACAATTTTCACCTTCTCCCTCATTATGTAAAATAAATGCCTGTCTAATCTAACACTTGTCTGGGGGATACACATTTCCCTGAATTTGTGCTCCAAACACTCAAGGTCTTCCCTTGATTCAACCTGTACAACAATATGACAATTTTCACCTTCTCCCTCATATACTGCTGATGCATACATAAATGAATGCTCTCTTTCAATGGTCGCTGACCCAGCTATGTTTAGCAAAACGAAAGCCCTGGTGCTTGCATCTTTGTCTGAATAAGCTGTTTGTATAAAAATGTCATACTCTTGCTGAAATATTCTCCAATTCGCTGCAATATTCTGATCAAATACAAGTGCTAAGGGCTTTCAAAATCTGTCTGCCATATTAACACATACCAGTGAAGGGTTTTGCAAATATGCAAAAACACACACATACACATATGCCAGAAATTTATGCTAGTATTCGTAACTTTGCCCAATAGCACAACAAGCCTCTGAATAACTGATCTTTGCAAAATGCTCACTCTCTGGCTGCACTCTCAAAATAGCACTGGGTATCACGTGCCTGCTATTTATAAGTGCACGTTCAGTCCTTGATATGCTTCTCAAAGATACAGCACATACACTCTGCTGTACAATAGGGAAGGCAGCAAAGTTAAAATCCTCATACCCCTGGAGCTTAACATATCTTTTTGTGGAACACACTTCTTTAGCTCCCTCAGCTTAAAATGCTCTTGCATTAGATTCAGTTTTCCCAAACAATGAATTTTATGAAGAAGGGTATAGAAAATAGAATCCTATTCATCTGAGTTGTAACTCATAGGAAGCTGCAACTGGCCCAAATAAGTAATTTTCTACTTCTAACTGGCAGTGGCAGTTGTTAGGCCAGTTTGGGGGGAGCATTTTCTCTTCTGTTGGGTGCATGCTCTCCTGAAGTACTGAAATGCCACCATGTGAGAAAAAGACTTCCAATATTTCTACAAGATTTAACAAAAAAATAAATACTCAGCATTGGCATATGATTTTTTAGCTATATTGATACCTACAGGTGAGCCTGTGTCTGAAATCTATCTGCTTCCTCCTCCTTCCCCTCAGGGCCTAAATGTAGCACAGTTTTGTAATATCTGCATGTCAACTGATGTCCTGTCACTGAAGATGAGGTTGACAAAATTGTTGCCATACTGAAAAGTGACACTTCTGTGTGCTTACACATATGATGACTTCACTAACAACCCACATTCATCCTTCACTTTACCTGATGTGCAGTATACACTGCTTACACTGAAATGATCCCTGGAACAGCATCTAGAAAATTCTCCAGTGTGCCACATTGTGCAGTTTACATAATCTACCTGGTGACTGCTCTGCAGTGAAGTTTACTGATAGTTGTTTGACCAAATTAATTAACCAGAATATTTTGTGGACAGAATACTAACAGGCCTTTTATGTTTAACACTGCAGTTCGGTAGTTTATTTCTTTTAGCCTCTTGGTTGCATTGTTGTAAGTTATGCTTCAAAATTTATTTCTATATTTCCATAGTGAAACCAGAGCTCATTATGTACTCATTTTGGGCTGTTCTGTCTTGGTGCTCTGTTACAAATGTTACATGGTCTCCAAGCTTGGATCAAGTTGCCTAACTCGAATACCTGTATACAGTGTTACAAGATTATGTAAATGTTGCCACGCAGATACAGTTATTATTTTGTATCGTTAACCCACTGAAACAAAAAACTTACTTTATACCCTTCAGTGTTCTGGCAAATGAATGACATGGAATTCATTTGATGTTTATCAGACTCATGCTTACATGGCACATAGGAAAACTACAGCTGGTTCATAGGTTGGTACTAGGCTATCTGCCCTAGGGCCTATACAAGCCTAGTCATAACAATTCCCTGGATATTTCTTCCCACAATATTTACTTCCCTGGATCCCTGTCTAGCAGGGTGA